>NW_024884867.1:2282106-2412271 GCF_019232065.1 Centrocercus urophasianus
CATGTATTGCTGGGCAAAGCCCTCCTCCCTTTTATGAGAATGAAATCAACCTAAATCAGTAACGTGTGCCCTCCTGTGAGATATTCAAGCTTGTTTAACTCAGGCAAATGTCCCGAGAAGTGAAATAAATATATGGCAGAAACAGGGGGAAGTGGGCAATGCTTTTGAGGAATATTGCTTAGCCAGAGTAGAAGCCCTGATCTCACAAGTCAAAAATGGTGGAAAAAGCACCATACAGTGCACATGTGGCTTATTTTCCAAAACAATTTATATTCCTTGCCCATTTTAAAAGCACAAGATTATCAAGCTAAGCTTGCATCATCCAATCCCATAACCTGCACAAGGATTTTGGGAGTCAGGAAGAAAAGCCAACTATTAGAACAGGGGGTGCAAGCTGCTGTCCCACCTAAACCAAAACTCACTTAGCCCTCTTGTATCACAACGATCTGGTTTTCCATCACCTAGTGAGTGGGAGAACCAACAGGCTCTCTGATTTTCTCCATGCCTATCTGTACCAGATGTTTGCATCTGTTTGACCTCCCACTACTTGCCACTTGCTTTGCTCTGGGGCTTTTGCAATTTAGTGCAAATCGACAGACCAACACACTTATCTGCATGGACCTTCCCACTGCCATGTGCCAGCTGATGAATGCAACAGCAGAAGACTGAGATTTGGGCAGAGATGCTTTTTGCATCATAAATGTGCATTAGCAGAATGTGCAAACAGCAATCTAATACGCAGAAGGATATCATCTTGCAGATGCAATGAGATATGGCATAAGGAACATAAATAATCAGCCAAGGGCAGAAAGTGCCATCTCTAACCATGCACTGTGTCCACCAGTGGGGCCAGCTGGGGTCCCTTCCCAGACCTTGCTGCTTTGTGGTGAGACACAGATAGGAAATGACAGCTCCTTTCAGAATGATTTCCTAGTAAACCTCGGATTAAACAGGCCCACGTTTTGCTGGAGAAAGCCCCCAGGAGCCCTATTAGCTATCCAGCGTGGTTCACAGAGCTCCCTCTAGCATCAAGGAGCAGAGCTGGAGAGGCTGGTGCCCTCGTGGCTGCAGAAAATGATTGGGAGCAGGAGGTCAACAAAAAGCATGAGAGATGCTATCAAACACCCAAACTGCAGAATGCAAAATCACCTACCTTGAAAGAGATACGAGCCCTTCAGAAATCCTGGAACTGGCCCCTAACGGTGAGACTGATTTTTAGAAGGATTAAAAAACACTTTGTTTTCCCTTTTTCTGAATTCTTTTCTACTCGTGTGGGTAACACAACCTCGCTGCCAGCTCTCCTACATCACAGGAGAAGGTGAACCTGCTTCAGTTGAGCAACTTCTTAGCAGTGTAGTGCCCAAACGCGTGGCATCACTTCTCCTTGTCAATATGGAGCAAAGCACAGAGAAAGGCTGAGCCCCAGAATTCTGTGAAGAGGCCCACAGCACACATCTCAGTGGTGTCTAATATTGCAGCTATGAAATAGGCGAGGAATGGGACCCATCCTCCATCTACAGATCTCCAAGGTATCTCTGCAAGGTTTCTGGAGCTCTGTATGCATCTAAAAGTGAAAAACAGTGCTCATGCAACCTCCACAACTACCTGCCCAAGGTGACTAAGTCCCAAACCAACTACATCTTTCTGTCTCTATTCTTCTTCATGCTGCCAGTCACACAGAAGTTGTTGAGCTATTTGCAGAGCTGTGCTCATCAGGGCATGGCCAGCATCAGGAAGCGTACATCTGTGAAAATGCAACCTGCAGTTTTGTTCTGGGATCCGTGGATAAAGTGTCCTCTGGCTGGGAAACAGGTCTTGCATCCCTGTCTGTGGGTACAATCACAGATTCTTTTCACAGGTTTGACTTAGGGCAGCATTTGCAAACACTGTATTTCCCTATTTCTATGTAGAAATAACAGTTTTGTTGACTGCTCCTTGACGCTATGAGATTTGGTGAGAACAGACCCACCCAGCAATGGCTGTGCTAACATTGGAGGCTTCCAATTTGTAAGAAGCTACAGGAAGAAATGAAACCACTCTCTTCCCAAACTGGGGCTTTTTCTTAGCATTTAATGACAAGAGAGCCACACAACTTCAGCAGCAGAAGCGTCCATCCCTCTTCCCTTGCATCCTCCCAGGCTCCCCTGGTGGGGCCTCATCTCTACAGAAGAAGCTCCACTCCAACTCTTGCCAAGTATTTGGCTGTCTTCCCGTGGTGACAAATTCCACTTTGTAGTGTATTCACTGGGAGATGATGTGTCCTATTTGTTCTGAAGCACCGTGTTTTAAGCTGCTGCCTGCAAACTGTGTGATTTATTATGCTACTTTTCACCAGCCAATGAAGCCTTGGGGCTTGACAGAGCCCATTACATGGACAGAAATGTTTGTATGATGACCCTACCACCTCTTTTCTTTGTGGTCTTTGTATACCTCCATACTTGTCTGATATGCCAGATGGTGCAAGAATCTTTCTGGAGTGGCCTCAAGGATGTCAGGACATCAGGTTTTCCTCAGGAACATGCCCATTCTCTCCCTTACTGAGCCAACAAGAATCACTGAATCATTGAATCATTTGAGTTGGAAGGGACCCCCAAAGGCCATCTGGTTCAACTCCCCTGCAATGAATAGGGACAGCCACAGCTGATCAGGTGCTCAGAGCCCCATCCAACCGATGGGTGTCTGCATGGATGGGACATCCATCACCTCTCTGGTCAAGAAGTACTGATTTTTGCCTCCAAAGGAGCAGAAGAGACTGGGCACACCTTGCACAGTGCCATCACAGCCCAATGACCACCTCTGCTACGAGCTACCTAGAAGTTTCAACTTCAGAGGATTTTCTCTGACTTCCTGCATGATTCAGGGTGGAGAATCTCACCCTGTGCCTCAAACCCCTTAACTCATGGCACATCGAAAGCTGTTCTTGTAGAATAAATCACCTGGCAGCTCCTTAAGTCCCTGGGTGGTGAAAAACCTTCCGTGGCTTTCAGCATTTCTCTCCTCCCCCTGCTGGAAGAAGCCCATGTCCCATCTCCATTCTGAATGATATCACTCTGGCATTAAAGAACTCCCCAAGTCAGAAGTGTTCTTTCCACAATCTCACCACCTTCCCAGAGATGAGTTAAATAGTGAGCTCTCCATTCATCTCAGCAAAGGCACTGATCTCACCCACCAGGAACATTCATTCAGCACAGCAGCCTCTTCCAGGTCTTGCTCAGGAGCTGTAGCCAATCTCAGCAGAAGGACATCATTAAATCAGAGCACTTCTCTGAGTGAAGACTTGCACTCACTGGCTAGCAATTCTGGGCCACGGGAGATTAGCTGGGGAGTGTTTTGAAGCACCAGAAAAATCTGCATCTTAAAGACATTATTTAAATTCCGTTCAGTCCAACCAGCCCTAATGATGTTACCCACAATATATCTTAATTTGATGTTGGCAATAAAGTTCACCATCGCCGGAGCACTATCATACCAATGTACCAACATACAAATGAATGTTACCCATGTCATTTAGTACCCCTGGCTGTTAAGGTGTCACTTTAGCCATATATTTAATAAATAGGGCCTTTTATGACTATAATACTGATAAGTATTCAACTAATTTCCATGTATGTTGCATTCTATATGTTGCTAGGGATTTTACCAAGGCCGTCACCAATAGCAACTGGGACAAGGAAACAATAAATTCAGGAGGCATTCAGAAAGATCTACAACACAGAATCACTTTATAACAATACAGGAGACATTAATCACATCGGCGGTTAATGGGAGGACTTGATGCAATCAGTTTAAATCCCCACCGAGAGGGCAAGAAACCGCCTCAGATCAGCTCTCAAACTGGACTAAAACTCGCCTGGAAACTTTTGCCAGGTTCGTGATCCCGGCCTATTTTTGTCAGCACAGCCTGGGAAGCCTTGGAATTGATGGCAGAGCCCCGCAGCAGCACAGAGGAGGCTTCAGAGATGTCTGGAGGCAGCCGAGGCGCCACAGAGCTGCATCTCCCAGTGCACATCAGCAACCGAGCGGAGCTGCAGTGGGAGCGTTCGTTTTCCCCAGACAAAATCTCAAGCTGGAGCTGGCACCGTGCTAATTAGAAGCTACCTGTGCTGCTGGCAGAGGCTGGGATTTATTTTGATTCCGGCAATTTTGTTGTTGTTGTTGTTGTAATTCCTCCCCCCCGAATCCACCATGTGCTGGAGCAGAGTCTGCAGGGACGAGAGGTGGGTGCTGCAAGGAGCTCTCCCGCAATTCAAAGCACGGCAGACCCCCACATTCCCCCTCCCTCAATGCCAATCCTGGCGGGTGGATTCCTCAGTAGCATCACAGCTTCATTACCACGCATGGTGGTACCCACGGGACGCAGTGCTGCGCATGTGCCGGGCAGATCTGAGCAGTGATCTGTCACTGTGCTGCCACGTAGGTTGGGCTGGGCTCTCCGTTGCTCATTATTTCATCTCATTACGGCCTCTCGCAGCGTGGAGGGGTAACCTGCTGCTGTGGGTTGGGAGAGGTTTGTCATGCCAACCAGCTCCACAAATCCTCTCCCCCGCAAGAGGGAACGCAATGCTGCTCTGCAGCAATGGGAGAGAACGGAGAGAAGCGGATAGGGACCAGGAGGAGGCTGGAGAGAGGAGAGCAAGGGAGCAATGCACCTCTGCTGGCTTTTTGCATGCCCTGGTCTGCAGGGCACAAGAGACGTGGGCCTCAATGGCAACTGTCTGAATGCTTGAGACCTACCTCAGCTTCATCAGCAAAGTTTGAAGTGTGAGAGCTGCTGCAAATGGGGAAACTGGCACATTTCCTCTGCGGAGTCTCAGTGAACTCAGCTTTGCACTTTCCTCCTAAGAGAGTGATGGGGTTAAGAGCACCCCAACCTTGCACCTCCTATGGTGAGCACTGTCTGGCCAGGAACATCCTCATGGCACTCACAGTATCTGTGGGCAGGACCCACAGAAGCACCTTCCTGATCCTCTCAAGGACACCTTTGGCCACCCAGCCCCACCTACAGTACCCCAAAATGCATATGAAAATTGCCTAGCTCATTGCAACACAGCACTCAGCCAGAGGGATGGCACTCAGGGCACTCAGCAGGTGATGTCTGTCCAGAGCACTGAAGCAAAACATCTGCCATGGTTCTGGTGACCTGGATGTGGTACAAAGCACTTCCGAGCCTGGCAGAGAGATGGCCTTGTCCTTTGCAGTCCAAGGGATCCGTTGGGATCTTTCCAGATTCAGGAAGGTTTTTGGGAGTCTCCACATAGCAGTCAGGGATGAGGTCTGCGCCTTTTGTCCAGCCCAGTTACTGGGGGATTGCTCCATGGTGACTCTCCCTCATATATTCCTCGCATGGTGCTGCCTTTAAGACACTCATTTATCTGCTCAGCTTGCAGCATACCAATCAGCTGAGGGCTAGAACAGCAAGGTCAAGCCTGAGCAGAGCTTTCTTTAGCCCTGAGAGTGATTCTGTCACGATGGGGATAAGGTGCAAGCAGGATCTCCTGCTGCTCTGTGTCCACATCCATTCTCCAGCAGTATTGGGAGAACCATCCCAAGGAAGCTGGACAGGGAGATGGTGAAGCCAATGAATACAGCAGGTCCCTGACATGGTTATGACTGTCCAGAGGTGTTTGCAGCACCATCAAGACTCACATATCTTCAAATCAGCCTTACCAAGCACCTCCCAGCAGCTGGATTGTACTGACCTGATGCTAGAGGAAGAAGTCCCAACTTCCCAGTGGGCTCATGAAGATACACAAGCAAGGAGAAAGTAGCAGATCTGTAAAGAGATTCTTCTGAACATGGATTATCACAAAACAGCTGGGGAACAAGCTCTTATTCAACTGAGCTGAACAGCAAGTACCCCCTTCCCTCTCAGGGCTAGCTCCACACGTGCATCTCTATCATGGCTGGAACAAGTGATCTTACTGGTGTTTTCCAACCATAATGACTATGATCTCAACTAAGATACAAACGTTGGCCAACAAGCATCACCACATAAGCCAAATAAGAAGGTTTGATCTGAGTGTTATCATCCCACCGTCATCAGTTATTCATTCAGGTTGGATATTAAGACAAATTTACTGTCAGAAAGAGTGGTCGTGCAGTGGCACAGCTGCACATGGAGAGATAAGGGTCACCATCCCTGGAGGTGATCCAGAAATGTGGAGATGTGGCACTGAGGGACGTGGGCAGTGGGCTGGGGATGGCCTTGAAGATCTTGGAGATCTTTTCCTTAATTGTCCTATAATTCAAGGATTCTATATCTCATTTACCCAGAGGGAAAAAAAAGAAAAAAAAAAGAAAAAAAAAAAGTGAATGAAAATTCTCCTATAGAAATTTAGACATGTGCAGGAGCCTGCATTTGCTGGCAAAATCCTGTGTAATGGGATCAAATTCCTAATTTAAAATCTTTCCAGAGCAAGGCTGTGTGTCATGCACGCATGGACAGCACAGCAGGTTTTACGCTGCGTGCTTCTGCTCTGTGCTGATCCGCTTCCACAAGTTCTGCTGCCCACATTGATTGCCAGGTGGTTTGGCAGTACTGTCCTCTGACTTGCATCGAAATTTTGTGGTGTGTACTACAGTTAGTAATTACTGAGGTGCAGTAAAGATAATTGCCTCTTCTCTAAAGAGTTAGCAGTCATACGGAGTAATTCATTTAAATACCTGCAAGTGAGCTACTGGGGGTTGCATTTGTTAATTGATTTATTCAGTTGTTTCTATTAGAGAGTAAGCTATTCAGTTGCTAACTGAAAATAATGCTGAGTAATTAATTTGCTCAGGCTTTAACTTCCCCAGATCACCAGCTGAGTCATGTGCGGTGGGAGCAGCTGCTCCCTGTGTGTCTGTGCACTCACAGCATCTGCCACTGGAGGTCTCTCAGCTGCCTGGGTGTCCCCTGTGTCACCACCAGCTCTGGTTCTGCTCGTTCCTACAGAGAGAATGCAGAGAGCGCACAGGTCTGCCTTGTGCCCCATTGGCATGGTGAAATCAGATCACCTGAGCATCGCCTACCGTGATGTGAGAGACAGCACCATGCTGGGAAGGGTGCCCAGTGGCCACCATCACATGGCTGGGGACACAAAGCAGTGCAGAGTCAGGCTGTGTAGTCTGACACCATGCAGCTGGGGGTGCCTCGAGTTGCAGGGCTGCCATCTCCGATTTGCACAGAGTTGGGTTGGCCAACCCCAATGGGACTCTACTGGGTGTAGAGCTGCACACTCAGGAGGTATCACAGGGGGAAGTGCTCCTTCCCAGCCCTCAGCCGCCCCATGTGTCCTGCTCATTCACACGTAGGGAACTACCCAGGTGTGCAGGAGTAGAAGCAACTCTGGGAGGTTTGGGGCTGTCTGGATGATGTCCATATGGAGGAAAAGCCACCAGCAGCAGAGGAAAGCCAGGATCACTGTGGAAGAAGAGCCCTTCAGAGATACTGCAGGAGTGGGCTCCAACATCTGCAGAAGGAAGCAAAGCCCTGGCACCCAGCTCTGTCACGTAGGCAAATCTCTCAATGAGGAATCCAAATTACTTTCCTAACAAGTCTTACCTAGAATGGATCAGCTCAAATAAAGTCTCCACCCTCTTTGGTTTAGTGTAATTTTTTGGTCTAATTATTACACGTGGATCTTAGAATCACATGCTCCCCTGAATAAATGTGAGTGCATTGTTCCAGCAGTGGGTATAGAGACTGTTACAGCCTGGATCCAAATCTGCAGGCTATGGGAGGATGGGGCACAAGTGCCAGTGCACACAGCAGTAAGCACAGCTCAGTGTGCTGTTGGCACAGCTAATGAAGTGGCTGGAATAGAAGTCTTACACTGACACATTTTCTTCCTAACGTAGTAGGCACAATTTGGGAATGCAGGAGTTCTAGCAATGGTGGTCTTGACCTACTAGTTGAATCTTTCAAAGACTGGAACTTTCAGGCAGCTCCATTCATGAATACAGATTTCTTTGAACCTGCCAGGTTCACTCTTTGCCACCTGTAAGACATCGTGGAGCAAAGGCTGTCTCTCTCTGATCTGGAGTGTGTGCATGGAAGGGAAATAAATGCTCTTCTGAAGCCGTCCATGCGTTAACTTCCAGGGTGCCATCTACCAAAAAATATCCCACGTATGAGTTCAGAGTAACCGAGTGCAGAATGCTGGGGTGGTCTGCAATCAGACCAACGTGTCTGAGATTTTGGGAGTGCTGGCATGTGGTGAGTGTTGCCTGTGCTCTTCGTTATCCACTGAAGCTTGTCACCACTGTAAAACAGCAGCTCACAACTGCCCATCAAACCCACAGCTTGCAGCCCAGTTGGAATTGACACATTCATTTTTGAAAAGAATTCCAGGAGGTGGTTATTTTTGCTCTTTAAAAGTATGTGTAGAAAGTTGGCAGGCAGCACAGTGAACACGCCAGGCCTCTGTACAAGCACATAAAAACCTGCTGGACCCAGCTTGGCTGTAGCTGGGATGGACGCAACACTTCTGACTGTGCAAATCATCCCGGTGTCCCTCCAGATGAAGTCCAGGTTGGCCCACCCATTTGGAATGCTTGTTTCAGTGGTTAGGTCTGCATCCCAAGCTGTGATGGATTAAGTCCATATGGAGAAGGTACCCTGCTGGACCTGAAGTACACATTGCTGTCTCTGTCCCCGTGTTGGCCATCCCAGACTCTTCGTTTTGCTCCCCATTGATTCATTGCCCCAGATGGCAGAGAGCATCACCCAGATGACAAGCCCATGTTCACAACAAAAGCAAATCCAGGACTTGTTGTGGGGTCTTGTATGCATCATAGCAAATAGGGCCCATGCAACAATCCCCATCATGGCCACCCCCTTAGCTATGATTCAGCTCTCTCCTGAGCCTGATTCGCCCTCTGGCTGCTCTGCAGTGCCTTGGGAGAGAGCTCTGGGATGCCAGCAGGCTTGGGATCATGGTGGTTTGTCCTAAGACAAAGTACAAATCAAAGCTTCACCTATTGCTCCTAGCCAGACCAAACAGGAGTACAGTGACAGCTGACAACCACGACTGTCAGGCACTGACATCACGGTGCTCGTGAGGTTTCTGACCTGGTCAGCTGGTTTCTGAAACCACAAGTGGGAAGAAAGTGAGTTGAAATGCCTGGTTTGCTTGAACCTTCACTTCAATTGGCCCTTTTGTCCCAGCCAACTAACATGCCATTCTTATCTGCTGGAGAAACACTAAATCCCTTAAAACCTTAATGAACATGCATGTAATACCAAAGTAAAGCATCAGTAAATCATAGGAAGTGGCTAATTCACAGGCAGAGGATTTATTTAAGGACTGAATGAATATAATGACATTCATTTCTGTTTAGCTAGAGAGCAAAACAAAGACAAGAGCGGGTGAAACAAAGCAGATGTGAGAGTCATCTTGAACAAAGCAAAACAGAGTGCTTTTGGCACTGGGCTGACTGTAATATCTGCCTAATCCTTCATAAACCAATGTACTACATGTTAAATATTAAAGGCAGGAATTTATAAACATCCAGGAGGATGAAACGGCGAGTATCACTACTGCAAAAAGACAGTGCCAGGAAAATCGATGGCCGTTGTTTTTTGTTGGGTCTCTTTTTGGGGTGGAAGGGGGGGGGGAGTGGGGGAGGATTGTGGGTTTTTTAATAGCAACCCCTAATTAGTGTCTGAAAGGACCCTGATAGCTGCAGCCTGTCTGAATTTTATTAAAACATCTGATGCATTGTCTCATGGAGCCATACGTGAGAAATTAATTCAAACTGACTTGGCTGCAGCCGGAGTCACATGAGCTGAGGATGAATGGAGATCTGCAAAGTGCAATAATAAACCATTATCTCTTGCACGGCAGCTCATTTCTATACAAATGAACCTTGCTTTGTGTAAAACATGGGCCCTGCTCAGCTTTTACTTTGTTAGGCAGGACTATCTCTGCCTCAGCCACGGGGTACCAATGAAATACGCTCCAAGACTGGGCTGCTCGGTGATGCTGCTTAGCCCTCCATCTCCATCCAGCGTTTGGGGAGAGGAAGCTGCCTCCTGGAAAAAAGCACCAACTTTAGCAGCTGGTGGTTTGCATGCTTGCTTGGGAATCCGTGCTGCCTATGATTCTCATTACTCTCCTAACAAGTCGTATCAGACCCGCTGTCTATTCTTTCAGCTCCAGCTGCTGAATGTGCGCCGTTACTATCAGGACATCAAAAGTACGTTTCTACCCTCCCCGTTTGCTGAAAAAGCATGAAATATTGAACAAACCCTCCTCACAAGTAATGGATAACTGTTAATTATTTTCTGTTGGCTTTGCAGTGTTTGTCGGCTCTCTCCCGGCGTCGTCTCTGCATGTAGATCATTATTTTTGGATGCTCAAGGCAGGCTTGTCTGTTTTTCACTCACTTTTAATTGTTGCACTCCTGGTAAAAAAAAAGACTCAGTAACCCAATGAGGGATAGAAATTGTCCCAACTGACCCACTGCATGCAACCAACGCTCATTAGCAGTCAATTGTCAAAACAAAGAGTCTCTGCAACCCTGGAGAACAGAAATTATTTACCTGCGCTTATAGCACTCACATGAATAATGAAATCCATTTACAGGACTGAGCATCAGCTCATGAGTGAAACCACCACCAAGAAGCACAAGGTAGCACAGCAAAGATTAATCATTCTGAGCTGTTTTCATAAGCACACAAATGCAAACCTCCAAGGGGACCTCTGCTCAAGCTGGGTGGTAGAGCAAGTCTGAATAGGGCTGTCACAAGTCTTCCTCCTGGAATGAGAAAGGTTATAAAACAGCTCTGTTCTCCTTTTCAGACTCTGTTCCGATTCCTGAAGTTGATGTTTTGTGTTTACAGCAAACTTTTGAGCTGAAATGAAGCACTTTCTCTTAGAATCCCCTTTTAAAAAATGGAACGTGGCATCAAAATGAATATTCCCTATCATATCTTACTGTGAAAAGGTATCAGTCAAAAGCTTCAGCCAGATGTAGATAAATACAGACTGTTTTGTCAAATACTAGAGCTGATTTAATGCCTTCTGTTTCCTTTTCCGAGTATTTTTGAGCAACTGGAGCCATGAAATGATGTGTGTGGGATTCCTTGGTAGGAGCAGATAAGAAAAACTTCTGATAAAAGTAGCAACATATTTGATGTAGGGAGTTAGTGCAGATTTAGAAGCTCCCCTACAGAAGGGGAGCCTTCTTTGCTCCATCCAAACCACAGCAAGTCCTGGCCCAAAGCTGTTACACCAATGCATCTTCCTAAAAGCACAGTCATTGGAGAAGCCATACTGCCAAACCCAAAGGCAAAGCAATGAGGAATCCTGCTGAAAGGCAGCAGAGAGCCGAGTCTTGGAGGCCTTTCACAGGGATAAGATATTGAGTTGTCTTCTAAGAGAGGCACCCTCTGCATAGCATGTGCCACAGGGCAGTAGGGAGGACCAGGTACACACCATACAGAAGATCCTGAGAGAGCTGGAGCTAAGAGATAAGATAAGAGAAAGATAAGAGGCTCCAGGGAGATCTCAAAGCAGCTTTTCAGTCTCTAGAGGGTGCCTGTAAGAAAGAAGGGGGCAGACACTCTAGCGAGGTCTGCTGCCATAGGACAAGGGGAAATGGTTTCAAACCATTCAAACCTTCCAAAGCAGCTTCCAAAGCCTGCAGACGTCTTGGCCCACAGACAACAAGCAGACCCCGCAGCCCTGTACCCTCAGAGTCATGCCCACAGCTCCGTGCCCACCAAACCCACAGAACAGAGCTGAGCCATGCTCTCTTCTGCCAGCCATCCTCTCCATCATGCCACCCCCCGGCAACCAGGGGAATGGCCCTCAGCACAGACATCTCCCATGAGATGTTGGATGAAGAACACTTCCCAAGGCCTCGATGGGCCCTGGGCTAGCATCCCCACAGAGATGTCACCCCATCACAGCCAGCCAAGGCCAACAGGGCCATGCAGGCTGCAGCTCGCTGCCTCATTATCGCTGCTACCCCCTCACTGCTTCACAGCACAGCTCCAGATCGCAGTGCTGGCAGCCAAAAGATGGAGTTGCCTTAGCAACAGGAGTGGCGTGGAAGTGCAGGGACCTGCTGGCATCCCTTCAGCTCAGCCACATCTACAGCTCGCAGCCAGGTCGGAGGGAGGGAGGGAGGAGAGAGCGGAGCCTTTCTCAGCTGGAGTCATGCCCCCACGGCCCTGAGCTATTACACCACCAGTAAATTGCATGTGCGTATTTCTTTGCTAATTGCTGCCTTTTTAGCAGCTTCTGAGGCTGGAGCAGTAGGGTGATACCCAGGAATAAACACATGTAAATAACCAGTGACAGAAGCTCCAAATTGCTGGCTGTAATTCGTGGTTAAGTGCAACATAAGTGGGGTCAATTGTGAGAGAGCTGAAATAGGTTTCCAGATGGGAGCCAGAGCAGAGGGAAAACCCCAGGGATTTCTAAGGGGGAAGCTCTGCCCTTGGTCTATAGGGCTCAGCAGCATCCCTATGCAAAGAGCTGAGCATGCATTTGAGTCTGGCAATAGATCACAAAGCAAGGAAGGTGATGGCCAACAACACTCAGGATTGCTGCAGGTACAGGAGATGCACCAGGAGTCAGAGTATCTTCCTGGGGCACTGCTGCTACCCTGTATGTGCAGGCAAGCACACAGGCACTCATGCACCGATGTTTGGTGCCATAATGGAGTTACAACACCTGAAATAACAGAGGTGGTCTTCAGGCAGGAGGTCCCAAACTTCAGCACAGGCTGCTTCCTCCTTCTCTCTGTGTCTCTGGGACCAGTGCAGCCCACAGCACATCAGTAAGAGGAAAACTCTGATCTAAAGTGATGGACTGCAAGCCAGTGAAAGAGTCCACCCATGACTCAATTAGTGCCTGATTGACCAACTGTGCCCATGCCCAGGCAGGCTCCTTGACGTGTTCCTATTACCCAGCTGCCATGTCCCAAGAAGGACCATGCTGTGGGAAGCTCTGATTTAAAAAGGGGACGCACAGCATGGTTAATGAGACATGATCTGTGCTGCTCACTTTCCGGGAGAAAGAAGTAGAATACGTGTGCTAGTTAATTGACTAAGGGTGTCCACATGCTAACGTGGAATTGTAGCACCGACTGTGGGAGATATTCACAGCAAAGACAAGTACTGCTCCTCAGGGTCCCAGGTCCACAGAGAGGAGTGGTAGAGATGCTGGGTGCAGATGCAACAGGGAAATCAGTCTCAGAGCAGTGTGTTAATTTTTAATTTAAGATTGCCCCCAAAATAAGAATTGTTCAATGCTAGACAACAATCCAACGCTGTCAGTTTTTTCTTGGCAAAAATATGCTTTTTGGACAAAAGCCATTAAGAAAATATTTTGCAAAGAGTTGCCAGCTCCAAAAAAAAAAAAAAAAAAAAGCCTTCCTGAATAGCATCACCAGGTAGAGAAGATAAGCTGCAGGATAACTCCACTGCAGGTTTTCAGTATGCATTACTGTATCTGAGTTTGCATTTTCAAGATTGCCTTATTCAGAGACAATACACGAGACAATACAAGAGCTAAATTAGGATAAATTACAACTAGGAGCACAGAGTTTACAAGGGCTGGTAATTCACCCACAGCATCAAATGATTTTTATGGCAAGAAACTGCTTTTAGTGGGCTCAGCTGTTGTGAATGAGTGAGTCCCTATAATTGATTTACCTGGGAAGTGTTCAGTTACACCAAAGGATGGGAAATAGGTGGGTGGGTGGGTGGGTGGGTGGATGGATGGATGGATGGATGGATACCCAATATCACATTTGGCTTTCTTAGAAATGAAGGTCTTGAGATGTACTCGGCAGTATTAGTAGCTAAATGGATGAACCACAAATGAAATCATGGGTAGTTGCCCAGGAGTGAGCTGCTGCTTGTAGAGAAACGAGGCATTTCCAAAAGACACAAACACAGCTTTCTTCCATTTAAATTAAAATTTACAATGAAGAACCCAAAATGCTCCATTCAGCACAAAAAGTGCTGCTGTCCCCAGCCAGAAAAGGGGAGCACAACTCTCCCAGTTGAACAACATCAAGTTGTTCAGCAGATAAAAGAGAGTCGTATAAAGCCAACATGCCACTCTTGCAATGCTGAAGCTGACTATCAGCCTGTGACATATATGAATCAGGAGCATATGGAGTGGAGATACTTTGTTAGAATTTGAGAAAATATCCAGGAAATAATTTGAATGCTTTAGAAACCCTGGAGAAAAAAGAAAAAAAGAAATCTACATAATCATGATGCTTAGATAGAAGCTGCTACAGTGTGAGGATGACCTTTTCCAAGCAGATTTAATTGAAACAAACTTCTGAGCTGGTGTTAAGAAGATTTTGTGAAGATGGATAGGGAAGCAGAACGAGGAAAGGTGAAAAACTGCTTCCACATCATTGCTAAAGGACATGTTAGATGATGGGATGGAAACGAAACCCAGAGGTATTTGGGTGGTGAAGGAGTTAAAAAACAACCATGTGAGACAGGCAGCCATCACAGAATCATGAAGGTTGGAAAAAACCTCTCAGATCCTCAAAGCCAACCCCAACCCACCCCCCACAGTGCCCATAACCACATCCCCATGGTTCTGGAACACCTCCACAGATGGTGAGCCCAGCACCTCTTCGTGCAGGCTGTTCCAAGTCGATCCCAGCAGCGGAGAGGCAATATGTGCATCGTGGTCCCTGTTTCCAGCTAGATGCTCCGTTTCCCATTGCTGCTGGGTCGTGAGCCCGATTCAGGACGTGCTCCTGGGTGTTTCCACCCTGGGATCTGCAGCAGAGCAGTCCTACTGCTCACCCAAGGCCCCGCAATGAGATCTCATGATGCGTGCACCAGTCCACCCACAGCCAGTTCCAAGCTCGGCTACGAGCTGGCGAAGTGCCACGGTGGGACAGCATATCAAGACCTTGCTCTAATTTTATCCCACCGTTATGTTAACGATGTAAAACAGCCACGGTTTGAAAGCATATGGTGCAGTATAAAAAACTCCATCGAGTGAATTACGGCAACTTCACCCAGAAGATGCAGAAGAATTTAGAAAAAAACATTTCAGTGGATTTTCATATAAAATATCTTATAAAACTGCTTATCAGCTGGTATAATGATTTCCAACTAGCAGTTACTTGTTTTAATTTTATACACACACATATGCATATGCATCCCACAGACCGATGGCGACTGAGTGCCCCTCAAATGAATTCCTCTGTTGTGGTGGCTGTGCTACAGATTTGAATAGAAGTGCCACAGTTGGGCCTCAGACTGTGTAATACGATCCCATCATTGATTTTCACGTAATGAGATGCTAAATAACTTTGCCAATGTGCAACAGATCAATGAGGAAGGTGCACGGCGCGCGGCGCATCAGTGTTCAGCATAAAGATTACATTATGAGCCTCGTTCATTTAAGCAGTGAGATGATCAATAGCAGCTAACTTCAATCAGAAACACATCAATTAATAATTGCTTTTCAGCTGCTGTCCTTTTTGTCATTTCAGCTATTTGGCAGATGAACTTCATACTCCGCAGCTACCAAGCTGCGGCTGATTGCCCAGCCAAGTACATCAGATAGATAGATAGATCAGATTAGATTAGACTCTACAGCTATGTACAAACTGCAAGTTCTTTGTCTAGGCCACTAATAACAAGTTAATAAAAACTGAAAGTATTGTCAGCACTTGCTTATTGATACTCCCAGATGAAAAACGCACAACTTGTTTAAGAAGCCGCATTAAGACTGTTAAAGACATAACAATTACTCAGGGCAAATATAGCTTCGCTGGGCTTTGCATCAGGCTCTTAGGGAGAAATAAGCTTAAATGCAAAATAGCAAACAAGAGCGCAGAACTGTTAGGAAACAGTCGAAGGCACAAATGAAACACTGAAAAAATGAAATGCATAGAAGAAAGAGAATCATGGCCAATCTGAGGGAAGGAGGCTGAGCCAAGATGAGCTGATGTGGAAGGGCAGGAAATGATCTGGTTTCTGCCACAGTTCCTGATCACGTAACCAGGGCTTCCGAGCCTTTGGGCTAAGCCTCCAGTCATGGATTGCTCTTCTTGGTGGAGGAAAGGCAGCCAGTCCCTCACAAACGCACACAGCATGTCACCACTGTCACAGAGACTGTCCAGGTGGCACTCAGACTCCAAAGACAAAACCCATCTGTGGGTGTAGCTCTTTTAAGTAACCTGAGGTTGACCTGCTATCAGTTTGCACTGATGTTGTTTTCACCCTGATTTCCTGGGTCATTTCCTTTCCATTCAGATAATTGAGGCATCCCTAAGCCCTCCATCCTGAACATTTCCTCCAGCTTTTGAGCCTCAGCAATTTTCATTGCAAAGCTTCCAGCTCCTGGCAGGTGGAATGAAACTACTGAGACTGGGAGAAAATGAAATGCTGTTACTGGTGACCCTTGGTCCTCTTATTCCCACATGCTCAGGAAACAGCAGACACCTTTGGAAAACTGAGGGCTGCTCAGGATGGAGGAACCAGCTCACCTGGACCAAAAGCAAAAGAACAAACCAAACCACCTTCACAGAATCATAGAAACATTAAGGTTGGAACAAACCTCTAAGATCATCTCGTCCAATCACCAACCCACCAAGCCGTATCTCCTCAGTGCCACATCTGCCTTACCTTCTCTCCACTTCACCAGTATCCTATGAACACAGGCCCCTGCTTCATACAGAGACTATCTAGCCAATGTTCCTGTTCAGAGAACAGGTCTCCAATTTCTAATGAGAGCCCAAAGCTGGAGGCTTGGAAATCAGGGTGTCTGATGCCTTGTGCCATTGCAAGACCAAGGCAACAGGAAAAGAAATGCACCAGGACTCCTTCCCCCATTCTGCTGGATGGACGAATTGGGAACTGGCTGTTGGCCCAGAGTTTCATCCTACATGAAACCACTTGGGAGCGGTTGATAATGAAGCAACTGGGGTTTACTTGCAGGAGTCCTAAATCATAGAACGGATTGGGTTGAAAAGGACCCCAAGGATCATCAAGTTCCAACCCCCAAAACCAATTCCACAGTGTCTGAAGCCAAACAGTTGGAGGAATCGGCACTGGGCACTGCACAGATCTCAGCTCTCCAACACATCACAACTGCTTTAAACAGGATTTCTATACTTGGATATGAAATTCACATCCATACAGCCAACGCCATACAACCTCCCTATGCCATCTCACTGAGGACTGGGAACACCAGCATGTAACCTGTGTTGCTGACCAATGCAGTGGGAAATCCCAGGCCCTGCCACTGTCTGCTGCAAGCCATCATGAGACCAAGAGAAAACGCGTGATTAAGTCAGAATGAAGAATGGTCTTGAGAACGTAGCAACCTGCTCGTAGAAAATTCACGAAGAGGAAGAAAGGCAGCACTGCCTGAATTAATTATTTCTTGCAGATGATTCATTTGCCTCTAATTATAGTTGAGCTTCTAAACACAAATGTCAATTAAAATGTTATAGTTCTTCCTGCAGCTGTCATTCATGCGCTGGTGAAGAGATCAAGGCCAGAGCTATTATAATCCTTTGGAGCTAAACTAGGCGAAAAGGAGCTCCTGGTGGGGTAAAATCCTCCAGAAGGAGCTCTGTCCTCAATGTTTTAGGCCCACAAAGCTATCATCTGTATTCGACACCAGCCTTCTGCTACGTTCCCAGCAGGTAATCAAGGGCTTTTAGGGATAGTTGCCTTTTTTCTCTGAAAATGCTGCAGTACACGCAGACCCCCCGCTGCCCTGAAGTGGTGTGGGGGAGCAGGGCAGGACATGCCTGTTTCTGTCTGTCTCCTTACCACCAGCAGAAAAGGAAGAAAGACTGAAAATAAGCACAGTACCTTCTGAATGATCACACCGGGCCCCCTGCCTGCGTGTTGGCTGGTGACTTGCAGGGAGCAGATGCCTGAGAAATAGCAGAGCCCACTGTATTTCACTTCTGTTAAAAAAATGCAACAATTAGTGAACATGGTTTTGCATCCCAGCCTTTGCTGGGAAGGGGATCTAAGAAAACACTACAGCAATTTGGATAGGGCAAGGGGAAATGGTTTCAAATTAAGAGGTGAGACTTAAATTGTAAAACACTTCTTCCTTATATCCAAGAAGGGTAGTGAGGCACTGGCACAGGTTGCCCAGAGAGGTGGTGGGTGCCCCATTCCTGGAGACACCCAAGGTCAGGCTGCACAGGGCTCCAAGCACCCTATCAAGCTGTAGGTGTCCCTGTGCGTTGCAGGAGAGGTGGACTAGATGACCTTTAAAGGTCCCTTCCAACTGAAAAGAGTCTGTGATGTAGCTGGAGTTCGTAGCAGCGCAAATCAGGACCTGAAGGAGAGGAGAACCCAAAGGAGGAAGAGCAGTTTCGTGACGAGGACTTCATCCTTGCAGAGGGAGCAGCTTTGTAGATGGCCACAGCCATCCTTCCTAGCAGGATGCAGGCCAGATCAGCACTGGGGGACCCTGCCTTGTTAGCAGCCAAGTTATAGATCAAGTTACCCTTGATCTATATCAGATATCTGAACATCACCCTCTGATATCAACAGCACCTGGAGGTAGAGGTTCCTCCCACTGAGTCCTCTATGCCACATTCTTTAAGGCAACAGAGATCTCTTCAGGCAGCTACTATGCAGCCATAACCATAACCATCATCTCAGTTTGTTCCATCATTCAAACTTTCCATTGGTCAGAAGTGCCCAAATAACTCAGGTATCAGCCAAAATTAATAATCTGCTGCCTCCTGTTCAGCATGCTCAGTACCATCTCAGCTGTTAACTCTGCAGCCTGTGAGCATTTGGAGTTTACAGTTATTTTATTTTCCTAGGACAGATGGCAGACAGCACTGTAGTAGAGGGGCAGATGGCTGTGCACCTATGAGCAAAGCAGAAAAAAACCCAAAAGCTGCATGGTTCAGCTGAAAAGTGGGCTCTGTTCATAGCGTGTAAATCCAGCTACATCCACGTGACTTTCATCTCACACATGGAAATGAAAGTAGGATGGAGCCCTCAGGGTTTATTAAAGCATGAGGCACAGGGGGAAACTCCATTTTGGCACGTAAGAAATGGCCTGGAGATAACAAATTCAAGGCAAGCCTGGAACAAGGAGATAATGGATGGCAACCTCATTGGCACAGGACAGCTGTGTGTGATCTCCCTTTTTTTGCCATCTTCAGCTATATCAAGAAAGGTCTGATGAGGGCTGGAGCTTCCAGAGGAAAGGCAGGAGAGAAATCACAGCAAATGCCATGGGGGGGTGGAACCTCAGCCAGCCTGGCTCCTCCAGCCCAGGTACCCAGCTGTAGGGTTGAAAGGCTCTCCCTGCCCAGGGCAGCAAATCTGCATCTGTCAAATCAAAGATAAGATGTGATTCTGTAGATGCTTCAGATTGAGATGTAACACAAGCGCCGTGCACAGGTTATGTTGGATAAAAGTGATGCTGCTTTTTACCATTTGAAATCTGATTTCTGGGTAAAGTGTCTGTAATGCAGGGTTATGAGAGAGGAGGTAGAGCTTAAGAACTGCAATTTAGGGCTGTTAAGAAAACCTGGAGTGTGACAGCTATTGGATATCTCAACTGTTCATTTGCCTGGATGGAAAAGAGAAATGAGGTAGGAATGCTCAGACAGGTAAACAGCCTGTTCCATGTTACAATAAAATGAACAAGGCCATGCAGATAAATATTGTCAGATTCCAGCTATTATTGAGCCTAAAATCAAATGCCCAGATTTAAACTTCATTGCTCAATGCAAAAAAAAAAGTGTAAGCCAAACCAAAAGGGTAAATACTAGGAGTATGGGTGAAGCAGGATCACGAGAAACTCAAGGAGAGATTTTTCCAAGGAAGTCTTTTAACAGAAGCTCTGATACAGAAAGGCACATCAGACAGGGCTAACTTACACATCTCCATGTCCTGGAGAATAAAGTGGCTGAAAATCTCTGGGTTTTGATTAGATGTCATGTTCCTCCAAGAAACATTAACTTCCAATATTTGAAACCTCTTAAAAAGAGAGCAAGAAGGTCAGACACACAAGAGGGATGTCCCTCCTTGTTCTCCACCAAATAAATGTCAGATCTTTCAAGCCAACATCAGGAAACCCATGCGTTGAGGCATTTTGTGTTATTTTTTCCCAACTAATTCCTTTTTTATTCACTTTGAATGCTTGTTTGCCTCCTTGGCTTTCATTTTATAATTAGTCTCTCTGGACAGACCTTGAATCTTTCATTGATTTGCTCATGGAGAAGTTACTGTTGGCTAACCTTGTTCTTCTGGAAGGTTTTAATGCCAGGCTACGCACTGCATTCAGGGAAGTTCCAAGAAATGCTTCTAAAGGCTGCTGCCTCAACTTTGCACCAGTTATCTCTCCACAAGTGAAAAATATCCAGACTGTGGAACAGCTGCCAGCTTTGATAGCTCTTGGCAGGAGCTGCTGAACGGCAGAACCCAGTGGTGCTTTCCATCAGTGATGCACATACAGAGGAGCAGTACTGGAACTCATTACAGGTTTTATTGTCTTACATAGATCGTGGTTGCTAAGAACAAATGAAGACGATCCAAAAAAGTAACAGCAAACTTGCCTTTGCTTGCCATCTTTTTAGGGATAAAAGGAGACTGTTAGTCTGGAACTCCTCTATTTGAGATTGTAAATGAGAAATAGATAAAATTACCACTCAGTAACATGAGATTTGTACTCATGTCTCATTAGCTTGAGAGGAGAGACCCAGAGGGTTATCATAAGCAGCACAAAGTCCAGTATCAGGATGCCCCATTCCTGGAGTCACCCAAACTCAGGCAGGAAAGGGCTCTGAGCACAACTGAACTGTGGTTGATCATTGCAGGGAAGTGGGATCAGACAGCCTAGAAAGGTCCCTTCCAACTAAATTCTATGGTTCCATAAATCAGAGGTCAGTTCTGTGGCCAGTGCTGTTTAGTAGCTCCATTCACAACCCGAGCAGTGGAAGAAAGCACAGAAATGAGTAGATAAAAAAAAAACCTAGGGTGATTGGCTGATACACCAGATAGTTGTGGTGTCATTCAGAGGGACAGCTACAGGATGGAAGAGTGTGAAGAGAGGAAGACCATGAAGGAATCTCAAGGGGAAAACGCAGAATCCTGTACCTGGAAGGAGCAACCCCATGCACAAGTGTGTAGTGGACTCCAACCAGCAGGAAAGTCTGTCAATATCTCTAAATCTATCAGTACCTTGGGGCCCTGGTGGATCTCAACTTGATCATGGCAACACATCCTTGCAGCAAAGAAGGCCAACAGCTTCACATGCTGGATCAGGAGAAATATTGCTGCCAGGTTGAGAGATGTGATCCTTCCCTTCTACTCAGCACTGGAACGACGTGTCCAGTTCTGGGCTCCCCAGTAGAAGAAAGATATGAACATACTTAAATCTATATGGTATCTGGAAAAGGGTCATGAAGATGCTTAAAGGACTGGAGCATCTGATGTACGAGAGAAGACTGAGAGAGAAGGGACTGTATAAGGGAGAGCTCAGGGAAACCTTCTCAGTGTGTGTAAATACCTGATGGCAGTTTTCAGCAGCACCCATTGACTGAACAAGAGGCAATGAGGACAAACTTGAGCACAGAAGATTCCATCTGAACATCAGGAAACTTCACTGTGGAGGAAATCAATCACAGAAGGGTTGTGAGATATTCCTGGAGATGGTCAATACCCACGTGGAGATATCCTGGGCAAGTTGCTCTAGGTGAAACTGCTCGAGCAGCCTAGAGGATCTCAAGAGGTCTCTTCCAGCCTAAAAGATTGGTTGATTCCTTTGGGCTTTCTGACTCTGTGGTAGATTTAGATCCTAAACTCCTCCTGTCTTGTGCAAGAAAAAAGTCTGTGCACCTGGACTTAGAGGAAACACTGTCAGATTGTGGCATAGGATGTTAGAAATAAAAGCCTAACTGATTCCATTAGGAAATTTGTTATTTTGGGAAGGGAGTATAAAACATCATAAAATAAGAAAACGTTTGATCATCAAAGAGCTCTTAGAAAGAATGTGAACTTGCTTGCACTGAGGAAAAAAAAAGAACACCAAAAACTCATTTTTAGCCTGGTTTCATAAAGAACAAAGACTGATGGGATCACTGTCTAGTCTACCCAACCGTCTGCCAGCCCTTTTGTATAAGTGAATTCAGCCACCTAGAGAGGTCTTAAAGATGGGAGGTGATACAAGAACCTGCAGCTGAGGAGAGGGAGTCAACGCTGTTGGGAAGGCAGGGAGAGTACAACCCTGATCTTCTCAAACTGGCCAACCCAGCACAGATCCAGACTTGTCATAGCTCACAGCAGCAGATCAAAAAGCAGCAGGGAGGCAAGTTGGGGTGGTAGCGATGCTTCAGGATGACTCAAAGAGAAATAAGCAGGATGGAAGAGTCCGGTAAGATTGACGGGTTGTGAGAAGGAACTGAAAATGCCATCTCACAGAAGAACATTGTGGATGTGCTTCGTGTGCCCAGTCCCAATAGAGCCACTGCCCCAGCAATGCCTATCTGCAGACACTGTACTCCTCTGTCTGAGAAGAGCTGTTACCTGCACAAGCAGCCCAGTGTCCAGGCAGGGATGCCAGCTGCTCCTCCTTGCCATGCACCAGAGCCTTGCAGCCCCTCTGGGCTCTGCTGCACTTCATCCCTGGCACAAGCTTCTCCTGCAGCCACCCTCAAATCGAATTTGGGCAGCAGAAAGCACAAGAGCACATTGAATTACTTTCTCCCTTGACCTTGTGATGCCAAAGTTTGGCTTTTCAGAGCCTTGAGAAAGATTGAAGTAGCAATGCTTTGTCTCTGGTTTGTGTGCAAGCCAGTTCATTGCACTGCTGCAGAGACAGCCCAGGACTAAAATCCACGTCCAGATGTCTTTCCATGTAGAATAGTCACAGAAGAAAATGTTTCACCTCCCTAACTTTGCCTCACCTGCCTTCACCTGGAGGGTGTGAGTGCTGTCTTCTAACCGAGCTACAATGCATCTGCACTGACGAGCTCAGGCTCTCCTCTGACAAATACAGAATGCACATCAGCTTGCAAGCAGGTGGCTGGAGGGACAGCTTTAATTTTAAAACTCTATCTGGTTCAATTTACTCTATTTTCCAATACTTAAAAAAAAAAAAAGAAAATCGAGCTGGCCAAAAGCATCCACTTTGTGGGAAAAAACAAACCCAAACACATCCTCTAAGCATGACAAAAGCAAAAGTATTTACAGGCAACTGGATGGGAAGGAATCAAAATGAACATGTATGTAGTCATGGATGGATCTTTAAAATCATCTTGGATCTGAAGGGTAAATCCAGCTCTGTCTATTGCTCTTTATATAGACAGGCTGCTAGGACTGAGAGACAGAAACATTTCTGCTGTGGAAATCAAGCCAGCCTGGAGTTTTGGCCATAACTTCATTTTCTATTGCCATCTTGAAAATTGCCAATTTTGGCTCAGAAGCCTTTTGCCTCCTTACTGAAAAAGGATATATATTATGAATTTATAATATTTTGGTTATTTGCGTGCATGGGAAACTGAAGGCTTGAGGAGAAAGGGCATAATGCAAATGCTGTTTGTGATGTCAATGAACCAATAGACTGGTAATATCTGTAATTGTACTGCTAATTTTAAGGCTATTGTGCAGATTTGTTTAAAGCCTAGATTGAATTTAGTACAAGTGTTAGATTTGTGTTTTGTTTTTTTTTTTTTTTAAACACGTTCTGCATTGTTCCAATTTTAAAAATAACACATATTTGCATCAACAGCACCGATAAATTGGAAGATGCAAAAGTAATCCAACCAAATGACTTTCACTGGAAGGTTGAAGATGTAAGAAGCCACCTTCCTCTGTGCCATTTTTCTCAGTACTGGTTCCACATCTTTTCAAGTAGGAAAGGAAAAGTTCTCCAGTGTTGCACGCAGAGCCCTCCCTTCCCCTGTCAATGCAAATAAAAGGGCAGGAAGTAAAAAGAAAGCTGTTCAATAGGCATCAGAATGAAAACCTATTTTCTATGGAGAGCTTCTAATCCGCCCTTCATTGCGTATCAGCGGATCTTCCTCATGCCCTCACTATACTTTTGCCATACTTCTGAGTCCCTACGTAGCTGTGAGCCTTCCCCAGCCCCACATGCATGCAGCATCCCTAGTGGGACCCCACATGTGCTGCTGTACCAAATGGACAGAGAAATACAATGGGAGAAGCATTACTACAAAGGTGTGATGAGGAAAGGACTGGCACAATGGAGAGGTACTGTAAAGGAAGGGAAGAAGATTGCTCACCTGTGTCAGAAGACCCCAGGGGGAAACCTCCACCAAGGAGGGATCTCCAACCACAGATCCCTCCCCAGTGGCAGCCAGCCCTCAAATGAGGCCTAAGAGAGGTGCAGCCAGGCTCCATCCCTTCCTATCACAGCTGAATTGCCTTCACCTGTGCTCCCAGGGCTGATCGGCTCCTTTCCCCAGATGCTCCATCAGTGCTGCAGGCTATTCAGCAGTTCCCACACAGCTACCAACCCCTCTGTACCAGATTTCTGGAACCTTTATGGCAGTAGAGGATGAACCTTCCCTCCAAATCCTGTTCCATGTTGTTGCTGTGACAGATGGCAGCAGAAGGGCAGTCTGACAGAATGGCATCTGCCATGGAAGTGTGTGTGGAGCAAAGGTGTGGAATTGAATTCTTCCATGAGGAAACAATGACACCCATTGGCATTCATTGATGCTTGCTGGACACTGATGGAGACCAAGCAATGGATGTTGGCACAGTGAGGGCTGGGTGGTTTGTTTCAGCTGTAGTGACAGCAGCAGTGGGTCACCTCCACTGATGCAGCTCTTTACCAGTGTGGAATGCAGGCTTCTGTTCATTAGCGTGGCTAATGGTGGTGACTCTATTGACAATGGATGTTTTGTAGCTAAGAGTTTGCACTACCAGTGTTACTGTGCTCATTGTCTCTGTTGTAGTTTCCACGGAAATAAACAGGAGGCATTACTTTCAGAGCAACACACATCATACGTGGCCTGAGGCAATTCTTCTTCATTCAGTGCAGCCCAGGCAAACTAAAAGGTTGTGCACTCACTAGCCATGTAATGAAAAGCAGGAAAACTGCATTAAAAGAAAAAAAAAAAAAAAAAAAAAGTCACTAAGAAAAATCAGTTTTCCAAAAGGAATTGTTTGTAGCTAGAAAAATGTGACCTGTCTGTTCACAGTACGGAACATGGACTGCTCTGGACCTGTGTCACTTCAGTCTCAGCAGGGGTAATGAAAAGCCACCGATGTACTTAAGCAAGCCTTACGTGATCTCAGCCCTGATGAGGATTTGGAAGAGTTTGAGCCCAGCTCCCTCACGTGCAGCAAGCTGAGCATTGGCGCAGGCCATCTCCTCATTAGCAAGCAGTACAGGGTAATTAGTGTGGCTCCATGGAGTGAAGCCAGCAGTGCTGGAAACCCATGTTCAAGCCGTGCACAATGCAGCCCTTTGGGCTGAATCTCCACTACACCCAAAGAACGTCAGATGTGCTCCCAAAATGCTTTTGGCGGCTCAACGCCATCCATATGGAATTAAGTTCACGTGTTCGTGGAGCACTCCACAGTGACTGTCCAGGCAAAGTAAACACAGATGATGGGAAATTTGTTTTAAAAGCTCGTTTCTGATCTGAATTAAAGCTCTAGACTTAATAAAGCAGCACAACTGCAGGACATCGAGAGCGTCAGTGTATCCCAAATGTTTGCTGGTCATCTCCAAGACCTAAAAGATGCCAGATGTCCTTCTAATCCCTGCAGGCAATTTTTGTGTCATAACAACTTATTGTCTTCCCTGCTGGGAAAGCCTCCAGGTCAGCCAAGCTTCAGACTTTGGAAATGAATTGAAATGGGTTTAAAGGATAGAGTCTTACAGATAATGCTAAATAGAAGGAAGCGATGAGCACCAGAGAGGAAATAGAAATGGATAAGAAACACCAAAGTATGTGCAGAAAATAATAAAATGCAAATTGCCTCAGTGAATACAGGCTAGGACAGTTTGGACAAAAAAAAAAATCATCCAAAACAGCAGCCAGTCAAGAGAAGGGAAAGGCAGCCAAGCAGGGAATCCGAGAGGATGCAAGAACTGCAGGGCAGTAAATTAAAGTTTCACAGCCTGATCTGACTGCAGAAAAAAGAGCATGGGTTCTAAGCTGAAACTCAAGAATACCAAGCCAACGGGGAGATGAAAGGCTGTACTTACACAGTGCTGCCAACCTGTGGGTGCATGAACCTCCTAATAGCTACAGCAAGCTACAGGGAGGGACAGAGTAGAATGCAGCATGTGGGGATGAACTGCAGTATCATGGAAGAAGACAAGACCAGCTCCTTCACCTTCTCAGAGCTGAAACAATAAAGAGAGGACACTGAATGATTCTTCCAAGTCTTGGAGGTCCTGGTGGTTCACTTTTCTCCTCCAAAGAGTGGGGGTAAACCTGGACTCCCAGTTTGAGATGTCTGAAGCACAGGTCTAAACAAGGAGCTTGTTCAGGGCTACCAGCACCCAGAACCCACTGGTATGGAACAACTGCCAAGAGATTGCCTCCAGCCGGTCAAGCTCCTGCCCTCTCAAAGCTTGCCCAGGTGACTCCAGCTCCCAACAGTCTGCTGTAGGCAGGGAGAGAAGAACTGCTATATAGAACCAACTTTCCCCCAGGAAGCTGATTAATGGCTAAAACTACCACTAACTCCATCCCCATCAACTGGTGCATACCCACCATCAGATACAGAGCTCCAAACATGCAAACCAACTGCCCCTCTCCATCCAAAAACGCTCACCACATGCCTCCTTTTCAATGTCAGCATTGCTCATATCAAGCCAAATATGCAGAGCAGCTCTCTCCTTCTCTGACTTTGCAGCACCTGGCTGATTAGCAAAACCCTCGTATGGCAGATGAGGAGAGCAGAGAACAGAGAAATCTGGGCTGGTTGATTGCTGGAAGCAGAAAAGGAGGCAAGTGGCAAGAAAAGTTTCCCCCACAGAAACAAGCTGAAAAGCCACGCAGTGAGCACAGAGGGCAAGATTCCCTCATCCATTGGCTTGTCTTCAGAGTTGGCTCAAGGGGAGCCTTCAGAAATGAAGGAAGCTCTATTGACCTGCCATGTCCCAGAATGGAGACCATGCTCAGACACTGCCAGATACTGCAGCAGTATTTACCTTGGCTACAGCAAGTTCCTGAGAGCATGAGCCACCACCATCTCCCTCTGCTGTAGTATGAAGTCACCATCCCAGAGATGAAGACCAATGGAACCAGTAGGCACCACGTATTGGGTTTGATCATTCATAAACTTGTTCCCAACCTTTCCTTCTCTGCAGCCTGAAAAACGGTTCTGCTCCCTGTGTGACACAGTGTGTACAGCTGTGATGGGACCCCAGTTCAGCTGTGCAGCTTTGAGGTGCCTTCATTCCCCAAAACGAGCTCCCCAAAGCAGATCAAGGGACAGCTATTATTTATAACACGAATTAACTTTTACACTGAAAGAAAAATCAAAGTGACAGAATAGAATTAGATCAGAAAGAATAGACATGAAAAGACTCATTAACAGCTCTCCCCCGCCCATAGAGCCCTTGCAAGCAGGTCCCAGCTTCCAGGCTGCCTTTAGGTCTGTTTGTTGGCTTTCTGAGTTGCAGCAGTCTCTGCACAGCACTGGGAAGTTTTGTTCCTGGAAGTTTTATCCCCTGGCATTTTTGCTTCTGTCTCTCTGGAGGACCTGGCTGTTTATTTCACCAGCCCAGCTCCCCTGCTGTGACTTTATGCTCTTCCTCTTGCCTTGCCCTTCACTTGCATCTGTCCCCAGGCAGGCTTGGCTGCTCTCAAGACAGGAGCAATTTCCTCCCTCCTGGGGGTTTTCTGCTCTGACCACTTCATTCTTCCTGTAGAGGAGCAAAAAACACTTCAAGAACAAGCCAATCAAGCAGACACTATTGCTCAGAAGAGGGAATGCCACAGATTTCTCTCTACCCTGAGACCCAACTTAAGGTGTGTATGCCACAAAGTAGAACACATCTGAGCAACAAACGACACCTGGGAGATCTCCTGTTGCTGAGCTTCACAAGAACTTTCCAAATAGACAGATAGATAGGTAGATAGATAAGTGGATGGATGGATGGATGGATGGATGGATGGATGGATGGATGGATGGATGGATGGATGGATGGATACATGAAAATTTCCCTCTTCTCTCGGCCATTTTTGCCCTGAAATAACATTTTCCTATGCTGTACAGGAGGCTCCTCTCTCTTGGCTCTAAGGAGGCTTTGCTGACTCCTGCAGCACACTCACAGAAGATGGGATCGCTTTCGAAGTGCGCATAGCATGGAGCCCACCTGGCAGCTGCCTCATGCAAATACACTGCAAAATGAAGGAGAAATTAAGAAAAGCCTTGAAGGGAAGGGATTAGGCAAAGCACACTGCTTTAAATGGGCAGTTGCAGAGTAGACTGAGTTCAGTTTGCAGTAGCTTAATCGAGGGAGTGGATTAAGTTAAATCCTGAAAGGATTCCTTGTGCATAGCACCCCACAACACCTTCTCTCTGCATCAGTGTCCTCCTGTAGCCTGTCCCTGAGGACTCTCTCTTTTCCCACCTGTTTCCAGAGTGAATGTTCTCCTTCTGACTTGAACAGATAGAGTTGGATAGGGAGGAGATGTCTTACCATGACAGATGGAGAGCTGGTGAAATGGGCCAGCATGAGATTTGAGGGGTCCTTTGTGCACAAGGAGGGGGACAGCAGGTCTCTGAAGACAGGAGTATGTGCTCTTGGGAACCTGTCCTATGGGATCAAAGGGCAGTATTGCAGGATAGATTTGGGTTCGTTGTACTCTCTTGGCTGCCTGGTGTTGCTACATGGGAAGAGAGAACTGATACAGGTCTTTAGACTGGATGCATCCAATCCCAATTCCGCTCTTTCGGAGCTGTGATGCAGTCCTTACAGCCCCTGCATACCTGTGTTGACCAAATATTAAAACCCAGACACCCACCTCCTTGCCCCTCAGTCTTAGGGTTGGCTTAGGAAGAGGATAATGTGGAAAAAATATATTAAAAAATAAAACAATAATCTATACTCGTAGCTTATCCCCCTGCTCCCGAAGCGTTGAGTTGTGCAGCGATAGCAATTTCAAACTTCTCCATGGCCAGAGGCTTATAATGCTCCTCTGCAACATAAAACCTGAGAACCAGACTTCCTAGCAGGACTCCAGCTGCTGGCACCTTAACAAGAACATCACCCACGATGAGACTTGTGATTCCACCCTGAGGGTCGAACAGTGCCACCCCTTGGGAAGGAGATGCCAGATGTGGCTCTAGAAGGAAAAGCTCTCTCCCAGCTCCCCCAGCCATCAGCTGGGCACCCCAGGAGCTCTGGGATTCGCCTGCTGTCTGCTGCACTGGTCAAAGGAGATGCAATCAGCCCCCATCTGCTCCCCGCTTCCCTGCGGATCGAGAGCTTTTTATCCACCCGTCTGCCTTCCCAGGAGATGAATATTTTAAGATCTTCCTTTTTGCTATTTTACAGAAAATATATAAAATGTTAAGTATGTGTCAAAGCATCCTTTTGATGTTTTCTCTCTTCTACACGCCGGAGCTTCACGGGCTTCAGCTTTGTGATTGATGCAGGAGAGTCCTTTGGTGCTGGGGAGTCCCACCCTGGGCTGGCTGAGCCCACGCTGGTAGCGGCTTCCACTCAATCAACCACAGCTCGCCTGGAGCCTCGGGTAAGTCATGCTTTGCACATCTCTATTGATAATTTATTAGGCTCTTTTCTTGCAGGAATGAGGATCCACGTTTCTGTAATTATCCAGGAGGCGGTGCTGGAAGGTGGCTGTGGTCTGGGTGTGCAGCTCCATGCTGAGATGCTGCCTCTGTGGCACCACTGACACCAATTGATAGCCTCGTTGGTTGGGAGGCACTGCTGCTTGTGCCTGAATACATCCTGGCTCCTGAAGACAAAGCATATAAGAAATGATAACAGTAAATAAATAAATTTGGTGAAGCATTGGCACAGGTTGCCCAGAGGTGTGGAGGATGTCCATCCTGGAGATGCCCAAGGTCAGTTGGATGCGGCTCTGAGCACCTGATCAGCTGTGGATGTCCCTATTCACTGCACTGGGGTTGAACCAGATGGCCTTTAAGAGTCCCTTCCAAGTCAAACCATTCTATGAAATACCGTAACTCATGCATTTCTAAGCCAACCATCCAGCAAATCTTGCTTCTGGAAGTAAGTCATGTTGGACACTATGCAGGAGGACCTGAAGCCCACTGTTCATTGCACTGTGCAAATCTATATCATCAGAACAGACTGACTTCTTCCTGTCCCTCACAGGAAGGTGTGAGCTGACAAGGTGTGAGCCTCTACTTTGAAGCCAGACACTTGTAAACACTTATTTTTTTCTTTCTTGCTAGTACAACATTGGGCCCAGTCCTTATTCATAAAAATAAAATAAAATAAAAGCCATCAAAGACAAACCTCAAGAGAAACTGACAGACTACAGAAAGAAGGAGGAAGACTCAGAGGTCTCCACTTTGATAAACACCACTCCTCCCATGGAGACTCTACAGAATGACACCAAGAATGCTGCTGGGCCCCCATCACATTTTGTGCACACATGCAAGCCAGTCTTCTGTCTAGGATTCGTCAATATTGTTTTCCAGCTAATTAAAACGGTAGCAGATATTAATCATCTGAAGATCTGTCGGCTCTGCTACAGGTAGGTGGTGGCTATTTATTTTCCATATCACTGCAATAACAAAAGTGCAAATTTTCACCTGAAAAAAAGGGAAAAAAAGAAAAAGAAGAAAAGAAAAAAAAGAAAGCTGGCCCTTTAAAGATTCCCAACAGTTTCTTCTACAAAATGTTTGTTGATGGGGCTGACTATTCCCTGGCTTCCCCTCCTCAGATCAAAGCCTTCGGCTCATACTGAAGGATGGTATTTTCAAAGAACCTCCCCCAGAAGGGACCTGCTCACCCAACAAACAAGCACAGGCACTTCTTGGCTACACCACCGCGTTGTTGAAGGCTGAAAATAGCAAAGGCCAAGCCTTTGCTATCCAGCCATTTTTTACTTTAACTGCTTTATTCATTTGACCACTAAAAAATTCATTACATCTAAAGTTTAATGAGAAATTAAATGGATGGATTGGCTGCTAAACAGCCTGTGTGCGGGTGTGAGCGCTGCCAGAGGGGCTGTGGGCTAATGAAATGTTTAATGCTGAGGACTGCAGCGAGCTTGGGCGCAGCAGATGCCGGGTTTGGTGTATAAATAAACGCAGCGCTATGAGCTCATGTTCTCTTGACACTTTCCTGAAACCCTCCTTCTCCTGCAAAAAAAAAAAAAAAAGCTTTAAACTTTGCAAGAACTTCTCGAGGTGAAGGCTGAGCTCTGACAGCGCTGCCTCCCCATCCTGCGCCCACCTGCACCGCGTGCAGCCCCACTGCTTGCAGGCTGACCCTGCTCTTTTGCTCAGCCACTGGAGAGCAGTTCATCTTTTGATGCTTGCTGAGGGGGTTTTGCCAGTTGTCAGGCTGGCCAAGGAAACCCAACTTCAATGTCTCTCTGGCAGTGCTCTCTTTGACACTTTCAAGCAAATCTATGCAAGTTTGGAAACTTCAGGGTCAGAGCTCTGAGTCAGGGTCATCAGGGATGCTGTCTTCCTTACTTTCGTAAAGGAGGAGAAATCCAAACAGTCATGAGATCAAAATGGGATGCTGGGAACCATGTGAAATTCAGAAGCAGGTACACACAACAAAGTGTAGACCTGAGGCACTTCTTCCCTGATGGCTCCGTGTAGAGCTGTGGGCCATGGGCAGCACACCAAGCACCCCAGCAAGAGCTGCAGGACCAGCAGCTTGCATGCAGAATCTCAGAGGCCCACTCACATTCAGAATGAAAGAAGACAACGTGTCATCAAATCCCGGCGATGCAAAGAAAGAGAGATCCACGATAGTACACAAAAGTGTGGGGGAGTTCCAGCAGCCTTGAAAGGCTGCATTGGAAGTTGCCATGAGCCCAGGATCAGCAGACAGAACTGTCTGGGAGGATGCAGGATGGGTACAGGAATGGAATACAGCAGGCTGTTGCTGTGGATTGACAGTATGTTTCATCCCTTCTCTGAGCCCAGAGCAGCTGTTGTCAGGGAAAAATGGCAAAACATTTCAGAGCTTCAGGTATGGGAGAAGCAGAAGTGTGGGCTAGCACTGACATAGAGAGCTGATGGATAACAAGGCAGGTCTGGGCATCCTTGGTACAGCCACAATGCAGCCCTGAGCCTTGGAGGTATGTGGGCACCAGCACTTCATAGAAACCCTGGAACTGGGCGTTGATTTCTCCAGCAGGTGACACGTGGGACCAACCTGACACCCAGTGGAGATGCTTTGTGCTTTGTTCTGCAGTTATAGTTCTTGCTCCCTGATGGCCAAGGGCTGGTCCCAGTGCAACCCCCCACCCTAGGGGGCTTGTGAGTGGTTTCACCACCACATGACTCCTCTGCACAAGTGTCAGAAATTTGGGGAGTTTGATGAGCTGCTTCACCTCACCAGGGACACAGGTAACACCTGGAGGAAAGGAAACAATAGGAAGGCTCTGCCTTGCCCTCCAAAAGCTGTTGAGGAGCAGGGAAGCAGCGGGTTCTTAAAAGGATGAGCAGCCCGGAGGCACGTGCCAGGCAGGGAGCAGCAGATAAAGCCTGGAATTATCTGAAATGTGTGTTTCGCTCATTAGGGTTTTAATGCTCTCCATATGCAATAGGTTTCTTTCCATGAGGAGTGAGCGCAGGCCTAGGGGAGCAAATCCCGGTGAGAGGAGGTCCAGATGCCTGTGGAGCTGGTCGTTGGGCCAGATGATGGCAAAGGCAGTGGATCCTTGCAATCTCGTCACCTGCATACAGGCGTATGGATCAGCTATAGGAAGAGCAAATGGGTTTAGGAAGAGAATGTCGCACTTTCAGCTATCTCCTAGATACTGATTCTTGCAATGGGAGATGCATCCATGTCCTGGAATACCATGCTGTGGAAAAATTGGTGCAACACTACCTCTACCATAATTCCGTGGTTCAAGGATGCTCAGGCACTGAACGTGACAGCTTTCACCATTTGGAGCAGTGCTCAGCCTGGCAAAGCACACATCTCCTTGCAGCACGATGCTCTGAAGCCCCTGACAGCTCCTTTTCTGCTGCCACAGCAAGAGAGACTTCGTGTCCTTTGATTTCATATCTTCTTCTGCAGCAGATGGATGACTTGCTCCTTTTGTAACACATACCCATACCTATAATGGTGTATATGAGTCTCAAGGAACTGCTGGGATGATGAAGAGAAGCTTTCCAGCCTGAACTGCCCTGCTACCAAAGTGCCACTGCTGGGCTCTGTCACCTCGTGGTGGCAGGCAGCATCTCCTGGTCGAAGCACTTGTCACTGCATCACCGGGCAGCACCAAGGTAAAGCTGTCCTGCAAGTGAGCAGCGAGAAACACACATGGGAACGGTTGTGCTCTTCCCCTGCTGAGGTGAAGGCTGATGAAGCTCACCAGGTATTGCCACCAGCCATGGCAACGTTCACCTTGTGCATGCATCCCACACAGCAATATGCCTATGGAACAAAGGAGCGGGGCTTTCCTGCTGCTGTCAGAAAGGAGGCAGCCTTTGGGAGCAGCAGGAGCGTTCGGATCTTTTTTTGTAACGAGTCCTTAATCTTCTTGTAGTGTTGGCTAGTGGGACTGATGCCAAAGGCAAATCCTACACATTCCCAATAGCGTGCGTTAAATCAGAGCAAAGCCAGAGCAGTTCGTCACTCAGAGAGGGAGAGATTGCACTTGTGACCTTCGGAGTTGCCTGATGACGTCTAAGCCTACTCTGCTTTTGATGGCAAGCTCCTCAGAGGAGCAGAGAACTGGGGCAGAAGCCCTCCCCGCTCTCAGCCCAGAAGGTATTTGAATCTTTCATTAAGAGATTTTCTCCCACTAGCTTGTTTGGAGTCAGAACCACGTGTTCAGATGGAGACCTGTCCCTAGATGATCAAACAGCCCCACTTCCCAGCCCTGCATGCTCCCAAATGGCTTTGGCTCCCTTGATGGGCACACAAGAGCATGACAGTGCGAGCACGGAGCAGAAGAGGTATGACAGTGCAGCAGGGAGCTCACATTATTCTTTCATATCCCACAGCATTACCAGGAGATGCCTGGGAGCCACAGTTGCTCCACATTTCTGAAAGGAGCCTCAGGAAAGTGGATGTGGCGGATGCTGAATGGAGAAGCTGCCTCCCAAGCAAGGCTGCAAAATGTAAATGCGCATGAAAAGTGTCACACAGCAGGGATGTTTCTCAAGGGCTGGTGAGGAAACTGGCTCTTGGCCATACACAGGTTAATATTTTTAACAACAACCTGGAAGAGAAAGTAACATCATGGCTGCTGAGGCATGCAGCCAGCAGGAGGACCCGAGGGCTGATTAGCACAGCAGAGGGTGGGTTAAGCCCCAAAACTCTCTGGAAAATTTGGTAAGGAGCCTGAGAAAACATCCAGATGTGAAAGCACGCACCCAGCAATGAGTCATTCAGGTTGGGTACGGGGAGGGACCACCTCTGGGGAGCTGAGATTGAGGGAGAATTTGGGGGTAACTTAACTGGCAGGCAATTAGTTGGGAGCCATTTCCAAAAAGTGATGCTGAAGAGGCAAGTGACGACTCTGAATGATCAAATAGGAGCCCAGAAGCCATGCTTCTGAGATTGCCACTGCTGGAATAGCGTGACCCGTGCCACAAGTGCGATGATAAACTGAAGCAGTGCAGGAGGGAACCATGAGAATGGGTCATGGATGCTCCCTCTGCTTCATTTATCGCAGAGAAGGTCAAGAGTGGCTTGATCATTATCTGCAATTGCCTGCTCAGGGAGTGAAAATCCGATAGCCCAGAGCTCTTCTAACCAGCAAAGATCTAACAGGATACAAAGCGATGCCACGCTGAAACTAGCAGTAGGGCACGGAAGTCTTAAAACAGAGATTTGGAGCTAATTTACCAAGGATTGTGTGGGATTCACCACCACTACAAATTCTAAATTAAAGCATTCTGCTCAAGAGACACTTGCTCTAAGCAAGAACCTGCTCAGGGATCACTGCAGGCTGTGTTTTTTTTTTCCTGGAAATAAGACTGGAGAGCTCATCTATGATGGTTACTGCGCATGGGCTGCAGCCTGCTAAGGCAAAGGTATCCACCTCTACCCTGGCTGCTTAACCCACGGTGTTTCTCACACCTGACTGTTCTCTCTGGCTATGCAGGGCCTATTCAAAAGGTTAAAAATGCTCTCTTCGTCCCCAGCATTGCTTTCAAATAGCCACAGTTATTCCCTGCAAGGTAGGGAAATATTCTGGAGTGTCTCTTTAGTGGGGTCTGTTGTGGTAGGACAAGGGGGAATGGTTTCAAACGGAAAGAGGGGAGATGTAGCGGATAAGGAAAAGGTTTTAGTGATAAGGGCGTTGAGGCACTGGTACGGGTTACTCAGAGAGGTGATGGTGCCCCATCCCTGCAGACAGCCAAGGTCGGGGGATGAGGCTCTGAGCATCTGATAAGCTGTAGGTGTTGCTGTGCACTGAAGGGGAGCTGGACCATGTGGCCTTTAAAAGTCCCTTCCAACTCAAACCATTCTATGATTAATAGGAATACCTGAGTCAGAGGTCTGGCAGTGACAATGACATCCTTAAGCCAAAAGCAATGGACAGCAAGAGAGCACAGCTTCCCCAGCCAACACACAGGCTCAGGGCTGTACTCCCTCCAGGATGCTGAACTCCTCAAGGGACTCTTCTACATTTATTTCATTCCAACACAAGCAGAAAAAACCTCTGTGGGTGCTCCAGGAGTCAGTGATGGGAACCATGCAGTGAATACATTTAGCTCCAAAATCATCTGCTTTGTTTGCTACCAGGAAGCAGAGAGAAACGGAGCACTTACGTCCATTCAGGACTATCCATCCATCCCAACATACGGGCAGAGGAACATTTTCTGCATGCACCCATGCGTGGAGCTAACTTGGGTGCCTGCGACCCTTCCTGCAGAGATGCTACACAGCCCCAGGAGGGCAGGGGCTGATGAGTCACTGCTGTGGAGCTGCCTTTGAGGAGCGTGTGCTGCGTGCGAGCTCTCCAGCAGTTGTAATCCTGCCTTCTGAGAAAACCCAGCTCACGAGGAAAAAAGGGATAGAGAAGCCTGGGGAGTAATTCTCATCGCCAGAGAAGTGGTACGGACTTCCCACATCTCTTGCTGATGTGCTATGCCCAAACGTGCATGAAGTTCCACAGGGCAGAGGTTTCTTACAGCTCATTAACGAGGTGGGGATTGGCCTCCTGTCCCAGGTGTCTAGTGGTGGAATGAGAGGTAGCAGCCCCAAGTTGTGCCAAGGGAGGTTCAGGTTGGAGATTAGATATGAATTATTCTCAGAAAGAGAGGTGACGCAGTGGTACAGATGTCCAGGGAGGTGGTGGGGTCACCATCCCTGGAGAAACTGTGGAGATGTGGCACTGATGGATGTGGTCAGTGGGCATGGCGGGGGTGAGCTGGGCTCAGGGTTGGGGGTCTTAGTGATCTGTGACTCTATTCAGGATGCTCTCCTCCACATCGAGCAGATGCATCAGGTCCCTGCATCATGGAAAACTTGTTATTCCTTGCTGGACACAGACAGTGCCTTTGAGGGCAACAAAGCTGGTGAGGGGTCTGGAACACAGGCCATATGAGGAGAGGCTGAAGGAGCTGGGAATGTTCAGCCTGGAGAAGAGGAGGCTCAGGGGAGACCTCATTGCTCTCTATAACTTCCTGAAGGGAGGTTGTGGTGAGCTGGGGGTCGGCCTCTTCTCTCGTGTCATTGGTGATAGGAGCAGAGGGAATGGCTTCAAGCTACGGCAGGGGAGATTCAGGCTGGACATGAGGAAGAGTCAAGGAAAGGCTGGATGTTGTGTTGAGGGACATGGTTTAGTAGGAGCTATTGGGAATAGGTGAACGGTTGGACTGGGTGATCTTTTAGGTCTTTTCCAACCTTGGTGATTCTATGATTTGACTGCTTCCCTTCTCTATTGCATCCTGTCACTCTTTACTGTGGCTTCTCATCCCTCTGGTTCCCCCTCAGCACAATGCACAAGACCCCAGGTCTGTTGAGACTGAGCTGAACTCAGAATAAGATCAAAGAATCATTGGAAAAAACCTCTGTGATCATCAAGTCCAACCCAAGCCCATCCCACCATGCCCAGTGACCACGTCCTTCAGTGACACATGCTCACATTTCTTGAACACCTCCAGCCTGCAACCCCAAATACTAATTGCTTCCTATATCTGCAACCAACACCATTCCAAAGAGCTGGAGAGGCACATTTCCCAAAGCTCCTGGGGTGGGTATGTGGCCACTGGGCTCCAGAAACTGGGCTCCAGGACAAGCAGCCATAATAATTTGCCACATCACATTGGGTGGGACCATTGGCTCTGGGAAATTTTTTCTCTTTGCTGGGCTCTGAGCTCAGACAAGACTCAGAGCTCTGCACACGTAGATGAACATGTGCAGTAGATCTCACATTTAACAGGCAGATGCAGCTCAGAATTTAGGGACTGGCAATAAAGTCTTCACAGTTTTGCCTTTGCCAGTCTGATGAAATCTGTCCTGAGAGACCACTGAAGGGTCCAGCAAAAATCACTGCTTTTATCAGCAGCAGAACTGGAAGGTGGGCAGCCTGTTGGGAGGTGTTTTGGGACAGTCCCTGCAGGCAATGGGATGTTGACAGAAGGTTTATTTTACGAGCTATTCCTTCATGGCTGATATGTTTAGGGGAAGCCTAAAGCTGCATTAATATTAGCTGCTTGTCAGCTGCTCTACTGGTGGCTTCCATCCATGCTCACCATTATGGTGGTGAGGCAGACTCAGCCGCGTGTTCATCTGCTATCTCAATATTTTCTCATGGCTATCTCAACATTTTCTTCCACCCAAGGGACCTGTGCCTTCTCTGAAGGATGTCACACCATCCCCTCCTGCTCATCCCTTCTTCTTCTGCTTAGCTGGCCTGTGGTCTTCTGGGTGGGTAGAACACTTCCTCCAGCATGGAAGAGATGTTGCTCCCAGGGGCCAGAGAGCACCCTGCCCTACATCATGGACTGTGCTGCTTTGGTTCCTGTCGGCTCTGTGGGTCCTGAGGAGCCGCAAAGGGCACTGCATGAAACCTCCCTGGTTCCTGGGACACAAGCTGGTCGTTTGGTGCCTGCAGAAAGCCCAGCAGCACCTCCCCTGCCAGCAGCTGTGGTGTAGGTGTTGGCAGCATACGTGGGTGCTTGCTGAGAAAACGATTCCCAGGATGAGCGCCTCTGAGGGTGGATGAAGGGGCTCCTGGCTCCCAGGCATAGGTGTCCTCAAGTGCCCAAGGAAGAAACATGTTCCATGATGAGGGAAAGGGAAGGGAGCGGAGGGGAGAGGGTAAAGAGGAGGGGAGGGAGAGGTGGGTGCCCAGCAGCCCTTGAGCAGGGTCACAAATAAAGCATTACCTGGAGGATGAGAGCCTGAGCTGGGACAAGAACACACCAGAGCTTGTCTTTGGCGTGATCCAGAAGGATTGCAAGGTGTGAAAGCTGCTCTGGATGAGGTTCTCCAGCAGCAACTGAAATCCAGCAGCTGCTGCTAGCTTGGATTCACTCTGTTAACTAATTAAACATGTAATGGGCCAGAGGGAAGATGCTGCTTTCCCTGCAGTCTCTCTCTCCGGGGGTCTGGGGCTGGTAGAAGGGGCAGTGGGCTGTTTGCTTCCTCTTAATCCCTTTTCTAAGGGTTTCCCTTCCACGGTTGGAGATCAAGGGGTGAGTGTGGTTTCTTCTTCCTACGCCTCTGCTCCCCAAGGGCAGCAGCCCCCACTTCAGTGGCTGTGCTGCCTTCAGCCTGATATCGGCTGTGATTCTTTGATCTTGTATTTAAATACAGCTGGCCATAAAGGAGGAGAGAAAGTTTCCCAGATGAGATTTGATTTCCAGTCCCAATACTATCAACATATCAGATTTGGGAAGATTGACTGTTTCCTTGACTAATCAAAAATAAAAGGGAATAGAGGAGGAGTAAAAATCCACAAGAACGATTATTTTCAGGTTATTTTTTAATGTTTCTATTTTTTTATGCTACTTAAAACTGAATTTCCATCTGGCCTATGTTGCCCCTCCAGTCTTCATCACAGCAGCAAACAAGAAGCTTGTAACTGCGGTGGACTTCCACCACAAACTTAGTCTTTCCAGCAGCACTGCTCCCACCACGTCCTCTCTCCCACCCTACAGCTGTGACACGTATTTCTGGTTCCCACATTTATGATCTGGCATTTAGCCGCATAAAACCAGGGGCTGTTCCATCACATCCAATTTACTAAGTGATAGAAACACCAGCACCTGATTACCCCACTCTTGTTTCTATTTACTGCTTCGGCAGTCTCTCAGAGCCATCTTCAAACTTTATCAGTAATGATTTTCTGTTTTCTTCCAGATCATTGCTGAAGGTACAGAATAGCACTGAGTCCAAAGGAGATACCTGTGGGACCCAATTAGAAATGACTGCGCTGAAGGCTGATGTAGCACCAACAATTACACCGTGAGATCTTGCAGTTAACCAGCTTTTAAGCACAGGCTAATCATGCCCCATCCGTTTGTTAAGCACTAATCAAAACAAAGCCAGCTCGAAGACGCTCGCATTAACTCCTGGCAGCATCAGCCCACCAACAGCTCTACGAATCCTCCTTGTGTTGGCTCAAACAAAGAGTGATACCAAGCCTCTGGTTTCCAACACGATGCCCATAAGGCAGCATGTTAGAGTCAGGTCTCGCTGTTTGGGTCTCTTTCCTGCTAAGGAAGATTCATCTCTTGGTGCCCAAGAAGAGGACAACACACACAGCACTTTTAGCACTTGCTCCCCTGGGCTTGGGGTTCAAGAAGAGCCGTTGAGTCTTTTAGAAATGGATGTTGTAGCCACATTCCTTCATCTCCTCCATTACTAGAGCACATGCCCCAGATCAACTGTTTATTAAAACATGTTAGCTGGGAAAACAAGATGGGGAGGGGGGGTTAATTAAATTAAAGGCCTCTCTAAAGAGAAGGCAATTAAGGTATTGATTGCAAGAAGTGCCAAGTTAATTGGGCATGTGACACATTGACATTTTTCACAATCAATAACCCTGCAACACCTTCAAAGAAATCTTGAGCAGCACACAACCACATCAGGGTCAAAAATGCAATAAATTTCTTGAGCTGATTATAGCTGTTGGCTTCTTTCATGTTTTCTCAATACAGAAAGCTGCCTGACAGGGCAGCTCTTTCCCCATGTGGCTTTAATAAAAGTCTTTGATGGAGCCAATGCAAGCTTTCTCTCTTTTTTTTTTTTTTAGAATAAATCTTGTCAGCTTCAGTCAGCTTCGCCTTTCCAGCCTCTGCCAATCACCGGGAAGAAAAGGGCCAGAGAGGGCTGGATAAAGCCAATTAACAAAGGCAGCAGAGAAGCGATGGAGCAACCAGCAGCGATGCTCCAAGGGCAGGCCAGTGCCTGGAGACCGCTGCAGATCAAGCTCAGTGTGACACTGTCTGTGCTGGGGAACAGCTTCACTGCAACAAGGCATGGGCATGATCCAAAGAAAGGCTCTTCCTTCTTTTCCTGTTTTATGTGCTTCTTGAAAGCGGAGCTGATGTTTGCCACAAAGCTGTTTGAAATAGCTGCCCATCCTCCTAGATCAGCCCAGGCTCTGCTGATGGATGTGTCCTGGGAGGGCAGACTCCCCCAAGAGCCCAAATCTTGCAATGGCAAGATCCCAACACTGCCCTGCCAGCAGGGCTGGAGGAAGGACGTTCCTTCACATGGGGCTGGCAGGCTGCTGCAACATCTCAAGTTGCTTCAGATGGATATCACTGAAAGATGCCAACCTGACAAGACTGATTTCTCCCAGGATGCTTACATGAGCATGTATCGAGTCCTTCTGAGCCAGTAACCACAGCCTCCCTAATCCCAGATGAGTCCCAGAGGTCACATCAGCACAGTGTTATTATGAACCCATGGCTGGAAATACACACCAAGACAGACTAACAGCAAATTCAACTTTTCAGCCCTTTAAATTGTTTTACTAAGGAGGCCTGGGGACTTGCCTTACACTAACAGCATTATTGTCATGGATAATCCCATTACTGACTTGGAAATTTAGTTTCCTATTGCAGTGCTGTATAACTTGAGTTGACAAATTATCGTGCACTCACAGAAACATCTGGGAGAGGATATCAGAGCCATGACCTCACATGAAGCCCCACCGTTCTTCATCGTCAGCTATTCAACCTAAGTCAGAGTGCACCAAATAATTAACTGGTACAATCAGAACATGACAGGGCCCATGAAAGTAGTGTCCTGCCAGCGCTGCCCAGCTCACGTGGTGCCTCATTAGCAGCATCATTCAGACCTTTCCCTATAGCACAGTGCATGCACCATGTTTCTCCAGGCTCAGTGTATCTCTCCCTGTACTGAGGCATCTTTCTGCAGGAGGTATTGGTGAGCAGTCACTTAATTACAATGAACCCTGCAGCCTTATCTTAGGAAAATTGGAAGAAAATTGACTTGCTCCTAGGAGACAGAAGAACACTGAACAGGCTCTCAGGTTCCTGTGTCTATGCTGGAGAGAGGGGACAAAACTGCTCACACACCCCCCATGGAAAGTGGGGACACCCCAGGATTACCAAATGAAGGGGACTACAACCAGTGTATCATAGAATCATAGGATGGGCTGGGTTGAAAAGGATCATAACAATCATCTAATTTCAACCCCCCTGCTGTGAGCAGGGCTGCCAACCACAAGACCAGGCTACCCAGAGCCACATCCAGCCTGGCAATGTATTCCAACAGACGTGAAGAAAAAAAACAATTCTAGAGAGGCATCCTGTACCCATGGCTCATGAACGGCAGATCAGGCCCAGTTGGGAGTGTTCCTTTGCTGTTTGATAAGCATCATCCAAGTAAAATGCCCCTGGCTCTTCCTCTTGGCCCTCAACCCGTAAGTCTTGTAGTCCTGGGATTTGCATGCAGGTGAACACCTGAAGGCTGGAAACAGGCTAAAAATGGGCTGGAAAGTTTCATACTTACTGCTCTGCCCACCGTTTCTAATTAAAAAGTTTCATTAATCTCAGTGCTGTGTAGAGTTCCTCAGGGGTCTCCCTTGACTCCAGCACGATTCAGTGTTTTCATTAATGACCCAGATGATGGAAGAAATAGCTGGCTTATTTCATTTCCAAGATAATACCAAGTTTTGAGAGAACGCATGCAGAAGGACAGGATTAGAATTCCAAATGCCTTCATGAATTAGAGAAACAGGCAGAAAAAATAGCAGGATGCGTTTTCACAAGGAGAACTGCAAGGGATCAGCTGCAGGCATGAAGGGACTTGGAAATGTCCGAAGAGAAAATGAACTAAGACAAAGCAGCATAGGGAAAAAAAAAAAGACATGTTTCATTCTGCAGGCATGCACAGGGATAAAAAGTCTTAAAAATCCTGCTAAGGCATCAACTGGAATAATGTTTTTCTAATTACCAGAACAGCGCTTTGAAAAAAAACAGAGGATCTGTTGAAGGGATTTCAAAGGAGAGTAATAAGCAGGTCCAGGGATAAGGGAAAACTGGCCCATTATGCGGGACTGAAATGGCAAGGCAGGGCAGCAGAGGAGAGGTAGGAATTGCTGTGAAAGAAAGGAAAGCAAAATCTGTGGATGGGATCAGTTGCCATGGGACTACACAGTCACTTTTTCAGATCAGACATCAGGAAAACCCAGTTGCCTGAGGTCAGGGAATCCTTATCATTAATGGGTGTTAGAATCACAACACAAAGACCCCTTTCAGGAACGACCCAAGTGGAGTTTGGTCATGCCTTGTTACAGATGGATGTCCTTTGAATTAAAATGGAGTAGGAGACAGAGCATCCTATCACGAGCTTTGCAGATGTACAAAAGCATTCAACGGGTCAAAAAGAACCACGGGTATTCAAGGTACTTTGTTGTATGGCACCTCCAGACCTCTGTGAACCTCCAGTTCACAGTGATTGGCCATGTGGAGAGAAGAGTATGATTTAGAGATGGAAAAGGATTTATTTCTTTATATCTCTGAGTAAAGCTACTGTTTTCATGGGAACTTTATTGGTAAAAGAGATTTCATTGTGAAGTACGTCAAAGTTAACACTCATCTCTGGAAATACATTATTTTTTCCATCGTTCTGAAATTACGTAGTAATTCACCATTTCTGCATTTCCATATTACCTTCTGTGGGGTTTTTACTTCACTTTATTGCACAGAGCGTAGCGTAGTGTGCATATTTTCTTCAGCTGGGATTGAATTTGGGGTCCTTGGAGGCGGATGTTTCAAAATAATTCTTATCAATAGGATTCCATAAGAATTGCTAGCATCCAATTGTAACTCCTATTCTGTTCTGTAGCACCCAGGAAGGGGAATCCACCACAGCCACGGAGGAGTGGGTTGGAGCATAGGAGCTGAGCTCTATCACAGCATGCGAAGTCAGCATCAGCGCTGCGGCGATGGCTACTCGTCATCCAGCTCCCTCTAATTAGGCTCTCCTCACCCCAAGGCTTCCAGTGAGATTTCTCCTGCTTATAAAAAGCTCTGCCTCAACATCTGGGCGACTCCAACACCTCTCTGCCCAGCACTCCTCAGCTCTGTGTATAACACAGGGCAACGCCATCGGGCATGGGAACAGGGAGGAAGGGATCTGACTCTGCATCACTGGAGATGGAGAGGAGGCGGTGATACACAGAGAGAGGGACCCCGAGTGACAGCTTGTTTGGCTACAGGGAGCACAACACCCCCATTCCCATATCTGTCTCATCCCTGGAGATGTGTTATGTTTAATTTGTACATAAAGCCAGGGATGATCTGGAAACTGTAAAGCTGTAAAAAAAAAAAAAGAAAGAGAGAGAGAGAGAGGGAGATGTTTGTATCATAACCTCCTCTTCTGCGATTTATAAAGTATGGTGACAGGCTTAAGAATAATGCAGTGATCCAAAAAAAAATGCTTTAAATAGCAGAGGTGACATTTCCCAAATGAGCACCATTTACATGGCAGGAGGAGAGTGTTTATTGCATAAACCCTGTGTTACAACGTCAGTCCTCTGCGTAAATGGTGCGACCCAGGTGGTAGCCACCAAAAACTGGTGCACTGCCACCATCACCAGGTCTCTGGTAACCTTATATAATGAAAACTGCCAATGGTATACGATGCATATTGTCCTGGGAAGGTCTGAATTAAAGCATTCGGGGCATTTCTGAGGGTAGATGTCCAGTGAAATATTCCGTTTTCCAAGCAGAGAAAAAAAGCACTGCCATGTTTTCTTAAAGTCTGAGAGCAGGCAGAATGAGGGATTCCAGTGTGCAGATTCTGTGCTCCTAATGTATAGAAGTAACTCCCAGGCTGAAACCCAAGTATTGGGTGGGCTCAATGATCCTTGTGGGTCCCTTCCAACACAGGTTATTCTGTGATTCTTCCATGGAGAGATGGTGTTTGGAGCAGGGGACATTGCCTTGTATTCAGTCCAGGGTATGAGCTACCAACTAAGACAAACTGAGGTTCACTTGCACTGCATTTTTGTGACTCCAACTTTGTAACCAAATGCCCAACCACGTATTTTGCTGGATGCACCTGATTGTCCTTAATCTTGTTCAGTAGCAAGAGGGACAAACTCCAAGGAGATTTATCAGGCAGAAATCACCTCAGTCTCATATCACAGAACCATAGAACTATTGATACGATCAAGTCCAACCCCAACCCACCATGCCCACTGACCACATCCCTCAGTGCCACATCTCCACAGCTCTTGAACACCTGCAAGGACAGTGACCCCATCACTTCCCAATCCTGCTGAGAAGAAATTTTCCCTCCGTTACACAGGGCTGGCTCATCCAAGCACATTAAAAGAGTTGAGGAAGCTGTGCTTCCACCAAAACATTGCAAGAGACCAGCTGGTAGGAGCTGGATAAGAGGAGGTGGTTCTCTCAATACCAAACTAGGTTTCTTTTGCAGCAAGATGGCAGTCTATCTTTCCCTCCCATCCACTTGCATCAGTGACAGCTTTGGCAGCTTCCAGAGGACTTTTCTTTGCATTTTATTTAGGGTTTAGATGTTCTGGGGATGAAACAAATGAGAGCTGTCTGTTGGCGTGTGACCAGTAGGTCCTGGGATCCAGTTTGGATCAGAAGATAAATCTGAGAAGAGATATTAATACAGTGGAGTCGTTACAAGTGCACATCTTTGTCAGAGTGGATCCTTCCCTCTTATTGTTGATTGTAGCTGTCAGGACAGTTCAAACCTTCACAAGTTATTTGCCTATGCAACACAATAGGTATTAAAATACCCATTACGTCTCATCCTGAAGAAGCAATCTTCTGCTCACGGAGAACTGTTGAAGGCAATCACAGTTCTACTGCACTTAGGAGAGGATATTACCAGAAGTGAAAAGCTATATGACCAAAATTTTGTGCCACTAAAATTGACTAATAGCTTTTTTTTTTTTTAATGCATGTTATTGCTCACCATATTGCAGCCATTACTTGGGAAAATTTTCACTTCTGTAAGTTGTTGCTGGGTTGCATTCATAGAGAAGGTACAGCTCATATATTTCAGACACAAACCATACGAGGACCATCCCAATGAACAATTAATCAAGCTGCATCTTGGTGGTTTAAGTTTTTCAGGGAGATCTAACAGAATAAAGCACAAAGTGAAGTCCTCCCACGGAATGCAGAAGAAAGAAAATAAAACATTCCTGTCCCAAGGCTGGTCTTTCACCTTCAGGAGCCAAATATTTCCTTCAAGAGCCTAAGTGAAGGAGCAGGGCCATAGGGAAATTGAGGGGAGCTATGAGGTTGGATATCACACTGACCGTTCTATCACACCCACAGATGCTCCTTAACAAAGCTGCTGGTAAAAGTAAGGCAATGTGAAGACAAGGAGCACAAAGCAAGGATGTGTGCCCAGCACCTGCTGGCCAGCAGGGTCTCAGTCCTTTGCTCCATCTCTCCACCCTGACGCCACGCAGGAGCATTTTTGCCCATTGTGGCTCCCTCAGCTGGTAGCTGGGGCAGTGCACCTCTTGTTCTTCTGTGACCTGTTAGAAGAGAAAGAGCCATGGGTAGGAACCACATAGGAACCATCCCAGTAAGGATGAATCCCTAGATGTACAGAACAGTGCAGAGAAGTGGAGAAAGTGGCACAATCTCCAGTTCCTCTGAGCTACCGTGACAGCAGCATTTGTGATTCATGGCCCCTCATCCAAAGGCTGCAAATGCCTGGAAATGTGCTGAGTTTTCACTGAGCAGAGAAACCAAACTGGACAAGGCATTGTATGTCTATTGCATGGGGAGGAAATGGGAGCAAGGATGTCCCACCATGAGAAGCCACAGCAGATGCCCATAGCAAAGACATTTCACCCCTTCTTCGGAGGTGATTTGGCTGTTGGTGTTTGTTTGTTTAGAGGGGGTTATGTTTTGTTTAGTTTGGTTGGTAAGTCAATATGTTTAAGCAGGCAGAGAAGTGAAAATTGTCGGTACCATCTGCTGGTAGCAGTCAGCAAAACTCACTGCTAATGATTGATCTTTTCCTCCCCCTTCCCCGCACTGGAAGATATCCATGTATCTGCCATCCTCTGCAGAAATGGGTCTCAGGGCCTTTTACAGCAGCACTGCTTCTATTTCTGGAGGTGCTCACTTGGTGGGCAGGTCAGGAGAGATGAATGAGAGCTCCTCATTGTCCCCACTGGGCACAGCATCTTTTCCATCCCCTTCTCCACACCAAGCTGGAATGTGTTTGCTCAAGCAGCCCCTAGCCCAGCTCAGCACTTCCCAGCCTCTCCCTGGTCAGGTAGAGAAACAGCACATGAAGCTGCTGCTTTGTAGTTCAATTAACCTCTGCACTAAGCTCTTATCTCTGCTTGCTAGAACGGGGAAGCACGTGGTGAAGTGATTTACGGGGCAGCAAGCAAAGCAGAATGTCGGTCAACTGGAGTGCCAACTCACAGCTCAAAGCACCAGAGATGCTCTGCGAAGCAAACAGTCCTGCATCACTGCAAACCCTTCTGCTACACACAGGCTGAATTCAGAGCAGGACAGGTCTGCCAAATTGATTGTTGCTGCTTCTCTCTTTTTTTTTTTTTCTTCTTCTTCCCTCCCCCACTGCAAATTTCCCTTAGAAAAAAAAAAAAAAATACATTTTTGCCACGTGTCGAGAAAAAAATACGGTGCAATTACACATTTTTATAGCATACCTTTCATAGCTTATCGCAAAGCTCTGCACATAAAAAAATGAATTGCATAAATTTTAAAGACATGTAATACATACACAGTTAAAATCATGCCGCAACAGCAATAGAAAACAGGTGTGTGCTTAAAGGGAGATTTAAACCAGGGACGTGAGCTGCACACGGGAGCTGCGGGGTGAGGCAGAGAGGAGCTGCAAGCATCGAGTGATTGCTGGGATGGAGAGGGGCTGTAAATCTCAGCAGGGAAACAGCCAAACGGGCACCCAAGAGGAGAACAGGAAGACAAGGGTAAGTACCTGGGAATTTGAACCCTTGCAGGAACAAAGCTGAGCAGAGATTACTCTCCTGAGGCTAAGCCAGACAGGAGAAAGCTCAGAACTCAGTGCGAGATTTCCTCCTGAAGCTCTATCCTAGAGGAATAAAAGTTTAATAGGAGCCCTTGAGCACTTCTAAAACCTCAGGGACAAATGTGTACTTCAGCCTGCAGTGCCAGCCCTCCAACAGCTCGAGGATTACTCTGCAGCTCTGTCTTGAAGGTGGAAGTTGGGTGGATTCCTGGCCCAGTGCCTGAACTCCTGCCCTTGGAAATCAGCTACAGAAGGTTGTCAGGACCTTCACCCAGTGCTCTGAGTCCCTGCACAGACGTGTAAGGATTGTAGGATCGTTGAGGTTGGAAAAGATCATTAAGGTCATCAAGTCCAAATACTGAACCATACCACTACGCCCACTAAACCCAGTGGAGATGACTGAGGTTAGCCCAGTTGTGGAGCGTGTCCAAGCAAACCTATGCTCACACACTGACTTGTGCTGCACCTTGAGGTACCCGTAAGACAGCAATGTGTGTCTTTCACCATCACCAGCCCTGTACCAACCCACAGCTGAGATGTGCCCAGCCTTTCTGCCTTTTGCACGTGCCACCAGCCACAGCAGCAAGCCCTGTGACTGATGGTAAGACACACAAGTCATGCTTGGTGTCTATCCAGAAAGGAACCCAACACCACCATCGCCATGGACCAGGGGGATTTGCAGGCATCCACAACCTGGGATGCCTTCCATTGTGCTGTCCTGGTGGAGAGATGGGCAGCCTTCTGCACACTCCCAGCTTGGCCATGAGCAAAAGGAATCAGAGAAATGTGCTGCTGTGACATGGGATGTATCCTGCCCAGCCACAGCCTGCAGTATTCCCTCCCTCTTCGTGAAAGAAAAGCACAGAAGGTCTGGCAAAGCCAAATCTTCACTTCTTCAATTCCCATGATCCAAATCAAGAGGTGTCTCCTACTACAGCTCAGTAGAGAGGCAAAATGCCTCTCATTCCCTAAGGCCAGACCAAAAGTCAGGGCTATGGGCAGGCTGAAGTCAAGATGGCCCATGCTGGAAACAGGATCCCACCCCACCAGCCAATCAGTGCTTTTTTTAGTGCATCCAAATCCAGCTTTCATCATGCTCTCCAGCCCTTTTACACAGCGCACAGAGTGGAAACCATAGTCCATCCTCCATTCTAATCCAATACAGGATACAGGACAGCAACCTGGGAACATCAGGTTGCATCATTGTTACCCCCAGCTCAGCACCAGCACACGTGGATGCCCTATGCAAATGGCTGAACAAAAGACACAGCAGTTTGGTAGTAACTCCAAAATCTGGGGCAACCCATGGAAAATTCCTGAGTGGAAAAAAAATATAAAAGGGGGGAAAAGAAACCCAGCTCCCAGATGGAAATTCCAGAGGGTATTCTTCAAAAAGCTGCCTCTGAAGCAGTGGGAAGGATTCAGATCTGAGACTCATACATATTTTAAGGTGTTTCCTACCAGTATGGCCCTCCTGGTGAGCCTTCATGATGAGTTCCACCCTGGGCCCAAGCTACATCATACTGATATTTTCCCTAGTCATTATCAATCCGCTGAAACCATTACGACACACGCTGGTTACAATCCGGCATTTTTCTAATGAAAACCATTTTGGCAGGAAGTTCTTGACTGGCTCCTGCACTTTGGGAATCCCAGTCACTAAGAAAATCATTTAAATGAACGTGTGCATTCAAGGGGATCCTTAATTTTCACAGCTTCCTCAGGATGCCTGCTGTGCATAGGAGCAGAGAGGACGATTCCTTCACTGCTCACCTTCATAAGGGAATAATAAGACATGGTTGCAAATAGAGAACATTCTGCATGCATATGTAGAAATGGAATGAAGTGAGACCTCTCCATGTCCACTGTGCCCTTTGCTGGGTGACTTCTCCATCCTCTATCGAGGATGCCTTCAGCACAGCATGGTTCTCTTCTACATGGCAGCCAGCTCCAGCATCCCTCATTTCTTTCCCTTGCCCTTCCCAATGGCCCCAAGGCATTGTGGAGCTGTAAGCCCTTTCAAGACAAGAAGTCTCTTCTTGTTGGCTCTCCAATCACAGCTTTTGAAAGGAATATGACATATAGGTGTAGAAAGCAGCAAACAGGCAGAGAAAACAGACGCCATCCATCACAGGAGTGTTTGCTCAGTCTCAAGAGCTCAGGGTGGGAAGATTTATTTCCCTGCTTTCCAACTGGGGGCTTCAGTTCGTGCTATTTAAGCCTTTGATTGAGAACATCTAGAAATCAATCTATGCCCCTTTCTACCAGTCAGGTGGGTCACAAATGTATTTGGCTCAACCTCTTCACCTCTCACATCTTTTGACTCATCTCTTCACCACTCCATTCTCATCCCTACCCCTCCAGCATCATGTCTGATCTCCTTCTGACTTGCTCCTCATTCCTCATCAGCTACTGCTGTTGACCCAGATCCTCTCCCCCCTCCCTGCCTTTTCTCTCCAGGATTCAGGGAAGCTCTGAGGAGATACCAAAAACCTCAGGAGTCCCATACTCAGCTCCACTCTTTACTCAGTGTTACCAAAACAGACTCTGACAGGGCTGTTGGAGATCCAGACTCTCCTTAAGCCCACTTTCTGGTTTGCTGCAGACTCAACCCACCTACCAAGGCAAGAGAGGAGGTGAACACGCTCTGCAGGTGATCAGCAGGGGAGGTGGGCAAGTAGCATGGGTAACAAAGTCTCTGCCCACCCTGTACTTTGTGCCTGCAGGCAAAGCAGGGAGAGCTGCATCGCTGCCCTGCTGCTCTCTGCAGTGAATTTACCAACACTTCAGTTTTCTAAAGCTCATTTTAAATGCTTTCCTTGATTATTTTAATCCAGTAATTGATTTTTTCCTAAATCCCACTCATGCCTCTAAGTGCTCTCAAAGTCATTGTCTGCAGAAGCATACTCCAAGGTCCCCGAGCCAGCATTTGGGGATCCGAGAGGTCTTCTGCAACCTTCATGATGCTGTAATTCTACAATACGGGAGAGCTCAGGCTCTGCGTTGGCTTGCAGCACGGGGCAGGACTCAAACCTGCTGCCATATGCATGGGGGGCCGAGCAGACACCCACAGAGCTGCACTGATTCACCCAGCCCTCCTCTGCTGCTGCCTGCGGTCTGGCTCTGATTTCATTCTCCCCATGAGAATCACGGGGGTGGGCAGGGGGCCCACAGTGCACATGAGAGATTGTTGCACGAGGGCCCTCCCAACTGCTCATCACACTTTGTTATCGTGATTTTGAGATCTCTGAATCGCAGGGCGAACCCATCCGAGTGCAATAGGTTCTGTTCAGGTGGGGTCCAGCCTCGTGGCAGGCGTGGGTCACGGATTGATGCTCAGATGAACACGGCCAGTTGAGGAGTGGGCTGTAACAGCGGGCACGTGTGTCACCTCACTGCTCTGCTTTAGGTGGGAGGCTCTGCAGTGGGTGAATTTCACCTGCTGGTGCCACCTCATTGCCTTGCTAAATTCCTGCTGTCTCTGTCACCCACCAGCACCGCCTGGAATCGTCAGCACTTCAGTTATACAATGTTTTAAAAGAAACAAACAGTCACAGAACATAAAAGCAAGGCAATGCAATCATGAAAAAGAAAAAAAAAAAAAATGTTATTCACAAATTCAGTAACCTTCGAAAGCAGCCAGAGGTTGCAGTTCCATTAAAGCAGGGAACAACTTCTCCACATCACAGGAGTGTGCACAGGCTTGCGAAGCCTTGGCACTAAATCTGCAAGCCCACTTGCAGAAGTGGTTAATCACCGTATTGAAGACAGCAAACACAGGAAACCCTTCACCAACCCACAAGAAAATGCAATTCTGAGCCAAGGTGTGCACAGGGATGGGTGTGGGGAAGCTGACAACCTGGGAAAGTGTCACTGTGCTTGGGGTATGTGAATGGCTCGTGGTTCGGAGATGCCCTCATGGCTACGGGGGACTCTTTGCAGTAAGCAGTTAAAGTGGAACAACTTCCACCCTTATGGAGATGGTTTCCATGCTTCATTTCTTGCTCCCCACCTGCAGCAGACATCTGTCAGCGGCAGCTGGTTGTTTCCAACACAGGAGCCTGGCAGGGTAGGGGAAGATGGAAAGCTTAGGAAGTCAATTTTTGTTTCAGGTTCTTAACCTGTAGTAAGGATCATCATTTACCTCTGGAGATAGGGATCCCTTTCACTTCCCAGCCCATCTTCATCCTGACCTGGCACCTCCTGCATAAAGAGACCCAGCAGGAGTGGGACGTGGAGGTGCTGCCCCCCTACACCAGCAATGAGGCACCATGCAATCCCCTAAGAAAAACTACGGGTAGGCAAAAGTGATACTCATCACCCTCCCAGTCCAATGAGCAAGACAAGAAGATAACATCCCACGTTTTCACTACATTTGTTCTCAGCTATGTCCTCACAATGCCTGTGGCAGTGGAGAGCAACATACAGGTACCAATGCTCCCCCAGCGAGTCCTGGATTCTTATCTCCCAAAACACTGCAATGCACTCTGATGCTAACAGATTGGTTTAAAGCAACCCTCCACTGATATCCAGTGTGGTGAGTGGCAAGCAGGCACCAGCAATGCTGAACATCCTTTTGTAGCGTGCTTTGAGAGTTGCCTGATGTGGCTGCATCCCAGCTCAAGGGCAGATGCAGCCTCAGGCAGTGCCTGTTTGGCTTCCCCATCACTGCGTTCTCCATGTAGCACCAGCAGCTGCAATGGCACACCTGTGACCCATCGCCTGGCAGCCTGGGAGGATGCTCTTTCAAACACTGTAATCCTGGAATGAGTACAGCATACTAATTCTGAATTCTCTTCTGTATCTGTCTTCATTCTCTACCTATTAGCAGCTTTTAGCTAATTCCAGCTTTACAAAGGTATTCCGTCAGCTAGCTAAGTCAATACATCTTCCCTTCTAGGCAAGTAGCCTGGCCAATTATCTGTTATTATCGTTTAATTCCATCCTGGACAACACCACTGATTTGGAAAGCCATGTCTCTTCTCACTGTACCCTACTAAAGCCAACCTGTATCTGGTTCCAAAAAAAGCTGCAGCCCTACCACATCCCAGCTCTCTGCCATACAGTGCACAAAACGAAAGGGCCATTCCTCTTTCAAGCGCAAAAGATGAGATTATTCTCACTTTGCCTCACACATGCCTTTGTTAAGTCAGGAGTTAAGGCAACCTCTCAGCTCCCACGGCAAACAGTGGAAATTCTTTTAACAGAGTCTGAGATGCATCTGGACAATACTCTCAGTTACATGGTCTGATTTTTGGGTGGCTCTGTGTGGAGTGAAAGGTTGGACTTGGTGATTCTTATGGGTCCCTTCTAACTCAGGATACTCTGATTCAGTGTTGCTTCCAGAAGAAACAAGTTGTGTTGTAGCAGTCTGACCTTCCTTGGCTCCTGAACAGACTATTCAGTTGGAGACATCTAGATGGACAGAGCTGTGTTGGAACTAAAGCCAACCAGCAATTTGTTTGAGTGTTAGAGGCTCTGATGATACCATTCTGGACACTTTCAGCCAGGACTCAACAGAGGTTTGGTCACCAAAACCTCATGCCTGCATGCATGAGTTCTCAATGCCACTTCTGAAGTGTGGAAGTTCACAGGTGTCCAGCATCATGTCATGTGCTGGGGGGTCCCACTGGGCTTCCACAGATCTGCAGAGCTCACGTGCCAGTTCCATGCATACAACCCAGATCCACTTCGGGCACCAAATGGATGCAAAGGGGAACCTGGGCAATCAGTGCATGTGAAAACACTGCCAAAGAGACATTTCATTTGTGAACTCCATGCCACCACCAGCATCCCACCTCAACGGCCTGAGGGCCAGAGTCCTCCATTTGTTAAAACAAACAATGCTCTCCCATCCATCCTTTGCAATAAACACAGACCCTTTCTCTAAGAGATTTCTTGACAGGGCACTCGTGTTTCTGCCACCTTAATTAAGCACACAGGAGGCAAGATCTCTTTTACATACGTTTTTATTACAGCCATGACTCGCCAATGTTTCAGCTTCTGGTAATCTGGCTGTGATATTGGAGGCCCTGCAGATCATGTATGAAGTCCTCTGTTTGCTGCTTGTGAAGAAGCACAAAAAACACCTTTTGTTGCCATGAACATAATTAAACAGTTTTATAGGAGCTGCTGCATTCTCTCAAGAGGGATTCATGTTTACTTTGCAGTTGTGAACACAAATGCTTTTTTCCTCTGATCAGCACATTGCCCCACTTTGTTGCTCTGTCTGTATGATTTTTTCTCTGAGATGAGACGTTTGCAATATGGGGCTATTTCACACCTGAAGCAGAGTCTTTGTGTGTTTCCCATGCTGTGGCTTCTTACTTGACCGTTCCTTTAATTTGCTGCATAGATCACATAATGTGGTTTCAGCTCTCCAGCATCCATAGCAGTATGTCACCAATACAGCAATTTCGTGTGCATGCTCAGAAATCAGCCCGTCTCCATCAATAACTCTTCCTTTGTCTTGCTCTGTGTACCCAGCAATAACAAACCCTTTAATGAATCATTTACACTCTCTCCCAAACCACAGTGATTTTCTAATTTCACTGTTTCATTCTGCCTTAAGTCATCTTTGACAGCGGGACCCACTGTAATCCTTCACAGGTAGGGAGGAGGAATCTTTGCATTTCAGCAAATGGTTTGTGTGAGGGTTCAGTACAAGCCATGAGGCTGCACAGCTGGCTTCAGATGCTATTTCCCTAGGACTCTCTGAAAAACACCGTGTTTTAATCTCAGTTTCGTTTTAACTTTCTGTAGCTTAGTGTCCCAGTCTTTTGGTACAAGCAGCCCAGTTGCTCCCTGAACGAGTAAACAAGTGGAAATTCTCCAAGCATTTTAATCTTTTCAATCCCAACTGCTGGAGCTGGTCCAGAGGGGGACATGAAGATGCTCAGAGGTTGGAGCATGTCTCCTGTGAAGACAGGCTGAGGGAGTTGGGCTTGTTCAGCCTGTATAAAGCTCCAGGGAGACCTCACTGTGACCTTCCTGTACTTGAGGGCAGCTTATAAAAAGGAGGAAGAGTGACTTTTTACATGGTCGAGTTGTAAAAGGAAAAGGAGGACTGGCTTTAAACTGAAAGAAGGGAAATTCAGGTAGATGTTAGCAAAAGATTCTCCATGCCTGGAGGCATTCAAGGCCAGGCTAGATGGGGCCCTAGACAGGCTGATGGTGGGGGGCAATCCTGCCTACAGCAGGAGGCATCAGAACTAGATGACCTCCAAGGTCCTTTCCAACCTAAGCCATTCTTTCATTCTGTGATTCTGTGATTCAAAACAGAGCTGTCAGATCGGTTTAAAGCCTCTCAGGAGGGATGAACAAAGCACCCTGCAGTCTTTTTGGCTGTCCTGTTCAGTGGCATTGTCAGGGAGCTGGAAGGAGCACTGAGGGTAGCAGCAGGGCAGGCTGAGCAGTGTATCACCATCTGGCCATTCCAGTGAGGTGGTTTTGCTGAAATGCACTGCTTTGCAACATCTGAGAACCCAAACTGTTGGTCAACTGCTGTAAGCGCGTGCCTGAAAGCTGAGAGCATGCCCAGTTGCCTTTCAGGTGCTCACACTGTGCAGCAGGCTCCCACCAAGCCTTACTCTTCTGTTGTGCCCCAGCTACGGAAGCACTGTGCACAGACTGTGTTTTACTGCTTGAGAGATGGGCTGTAGTGTCTGTGGCTGGATATTCAACAGCAGATGGGGCAGTACTTTATAAAGAGCCAATCCCTGTTGGCTGGAGAGAGGTATCTCAGGAGAAGGGGCTCTGGAGAATGGAGGGAGAACGTAGTGCCCCTCCAGAAGTAAGCTGCAGTGGGACTCACAACTGCCCTGTCAGCCTTTCAGCAAATGTTTTAATACTGAGAACGCAGTAACCCGGGAGGTTCAGGGCAGCTGTTTCAGCAGACTGTGTTGTCTTTGCATTGACAGGGAAAATATGTCAGAGCAGTTGCCTGGGAGTTTGGGCAGGTGAACATGAAACCTTTTCTAAACAAACAGTGAAGCAGAGTACAGATGGCCGGGAGGACAGAGGAAGGGACAGGCAGCATCACATCGGCTGAGAAAGAGCAGGGTCTGTGCAAAGGTTGCCCTAAGAAGCAGTGGGTGCCCCATCTCTGTTGATGCTCAAGGCTGGGCTGAATGGGAGCAGGGCAGCCTGATCTGAATGGGGGCAGCCAGCCCAGGGCAGGGATGATGATCATGGAATCTGACTTGGGTTGGAAGGGATCTCAGAGATCATCCAGTCCCAACCCTTTGCTGCAGGCAGGGTTGCCAACCACTCATTCAGGCTGCCCAACCCAACCTGGCCTTGAATGCTGTGTTTACACCTTTGCGCTCTATTTTCATTCAGCTTCCATTCAGTGCTTGGCTTGGACTTGCTCTAGAGGCAGCGTAACAAGGGATCCTCTGAGAAGAGTAGGAAATCTTTACTAAGGGACTGCATGAGAAGAAAGGGTGTTCTCATGTGGATTCCACCCTGCTCTTACATTTCCTCCAGAATTTGGTGCTGAGTTTAATTACATCTTTCTCATTTCCAGGGCTCCCAGTGTGAGATCCTTAGGGTCAAGTTTGCAGAAGTGCTGAGCACTCAGAATGAAAGCCAACGGGAGCTATTCTTTGAATAGATGAAATGTAAAGAAATGCTAAGTCCACAGAAAATCAAGCACAGGGTCTGCTGCATGGGTTGGATGCATCCAAACTCTGAGTCTTAGTCTCATTGGTGCCCATCTTTCTGCATCAGTTTTCTAGGGAGAAAATGCAAGGTCATTACACAGGTGTTTTGTAGAAATAAATTTGTTAGCTTGAGAAGCATTCATAGACCCTGTGAAAGCACCAGAGAAACACTCAAGGGGAAATGAATAACTGTGTAGTCAACAAAGGGTTTGGATGGTGCATAATAAATAAAGCCTGTGGCACACATTGAATGGGGAGGATTAAGGGCAATATTGAGTGACTATTCAGGCATGGAATGAGTTAGGGATTCTATGGAAAAACTAGTATATGATCATGTAATTAAAAACTGCACCATAATGATCCCTCTCAAGAGGCTGGAGCTGAGAGCAGCCGTAATTTTTGGCACTTCCATCATTTGAAGCACTTGACATTGAGCATCAGTGTACTTTGGGTGTAGGTTTTTAAATATAAATCCACAAGTATAGAGGAAAAGCATCTTAATGCTTAAGCCATACGGAGCTGGCTGATTCCCTGTGACTGAGCACTTCTGCTATCTTACAGAGGTAAACACAATATCCAGCATTTACACTTACTCAAGAAGGCAAAGTAAAGGAGAGGGAATATATCAGTAGTGATTTCTAGCTATGGGCAGCTGAGAGAGGCTGATGGCTCCTAAATATGCTTAAAAGAGATTGTTTAGCTTCAAGTGATGCTGTGTGTTTAGGTATTTTGTGGTCAGAAAATGTGCACATCTATAAATGAGAGGCATTTCACTGCAAAGATGAAATTGGTCATGGTTTAGCCATGTGTTTGCAATTGTGTATGTGAAAAGAGTCGCATTCTGTGTGGACATTGTGAGTGTAAAAGCATGAAATTGGACTGGGATGCACATTATTAGACACAAAGAAAAGCTGCTGTCAGTCAGTGATGGAGAAGTCGAGAGAGCTCCTGGGGAGGGAGGAGGGAGTTGGACAGGCAGGGGCAGGGGATGCACAGAGCAGGACACTCCCAGGGGGAAAAGTCTGAAGATCTTGAATTTGGCAAGAAGTGGCTCAAATTAATCCAGTTTCTCATCTTCCAAAAGCTAGAATGTGTTGCTTGGATATTCCTTACCTTTCTATTCTGACTTTACCAAGGGAAACATTTCAAAACTAAGCTCTCCCATGCCACACAAGGCATTTTAATGCAATAGATAGAGTGGGGCTGACACGTCCCCACCTGTGCAAAGAGCAGGGTGCCAACCACAGACACCACCACTGCTGGAGCTGCAGCACTCCACAGCTCCACAAAGGCTGCAGCAACACAGATGCTGACAGCTTCTGCTCATTAAACCCACATTACCTTTCTTGGAGGAGCCTGACCTTTATTCCTCAAATCAAATGTCAAAGACGTTCAGCAAGAGGCCAGCCTCACAGAGCTGCAGGGATCTCCTGCTCTGCAGGACAAGCACTGGGGGACACAGATCTCCATCTTGGAGGACTTGGACTTGATGATCTTAGAGGTCTTTTCCAACCTTAATGATGTCCAAAGCTTCCAAGCCTAGCAGACACCTCTGACTACAGTACCTCCATATACAGTGTTATCAGTTTTACATCTGTTGAAATGCTGTTTTAAGAGGGCTAAGAACCAAAGTAGACTTCTCACTTTGCAATCTTTGGTCTTCCAGAAGGGAAAAGGAGCATGCTGAAAGCCTTCTGAAGGCAATTCCCTGCCTTGATATTGCTGTAAACTCTCACTCACGTTGGCCAACATACAGGTGTCATCCAGAGCATAGAGAGTGCTTCACACAATCTCCACGCTGTCTGAAGCATCAGTGGGGTGATCAAACACCCTTTTGAATCTGATGATGCTCACTAGTGTCATAAAGGAACCACAGAGGTAAGAACAGTTGTGTTTGCCCTACTTCAAGCCCTTCCTCCAGCCAGAAGCCATGATGCTCCTCCTGCCACCACTGCCACTATGGGATGCCTGGACCTCTCGAGCTGCACTGTTCTAATCACATTCCCTTTATGTAAGGTTTATATATTTACAGCCTTAACTCCACGCTGAACAAAGTTTTTTCTATAGGAATATACTTGTCAGTCCATCTGTCACTGTAACAATTCCCCGTCTCCTGGCTGTCAGAGAGCCTCAATAAGCTGTGCACTTGCAGATTTATGTGTTGGTAATAACAAAATAACATGGCACAGACTGCAAAATGTAATTTTCTGCAGAAAAGTACAATGTGACCTATTCCACCTCTCTACTGGTTGGTAACATTTTTAGAGTGGCGGTCACCATCTTGTGTCAGCAGATACAAGTCCAAGAAAGGCCCTTCACAGGTTCTCTGATAGGTCGGAATTTGTGCTGACACAGAACCCTTGCACTCCTCCTCCCTCAACGATGGGCCACCAGTGCACCCCTGTAGCAAAGTCCAACAGCATCCTGGGCTGGACTACCAGGACCATGACCAGCAGATGATGGGAAGTCAGCATTGCCTTTTATTCAGTACTTCTCAGAACACATCTTGAGCACTGTTTTGCAGCCCCAGTACAAGAAGAGGGCACAGGAGTGGGTCAGGTCCACCATGGACAACAGAAGGCACTGAAGGTGCACACTAGCAGTTTGCCAGTGCTTATGATAAGGTCATCAGGAAGACAGAGCTGGGTGTTTCACAGTAGTACATGGTGGAAGAACAAGAGATGATGAACATAACTCGAAACAAGAGGAGTTCAAACTGCTTGTAAGGAGAAATATTCTCACAGCTTGTACATTCAAGCAGAGAGACAGGCTGCCATGACATGCTGTACAGTCATAAAGATTTTCAAGACCAGGGAAAATCCTGAGCAACATGGATCCTGGCATGGAGAAGTATGGGAAGGTCGACTTCCCAAGGTTCCTTCCAGACTGAATTATTCTGTGACTCCATAATATAATTAGCAAGCACTTTATTTTCTGGAGTGACTGGAAGTGTCAGGAAGAACATCTCAGCCTGCTCAGCTGATGGTGTGATCAGCACAGGCATGTAGCATCAAGACACATACCAAGCACTTCTCCTATCTCCACAGACTGAAAACAGACAAGACTGAAAACAGACAGCAACCACAAGCTCTTTCTGCTGTACGTAGCCATGATGGCTGTTGTAGATCATCACGTTAACATATGTGAGTCATGCATGAAAATAAATTCTGGCTCTGCAAAAGGCACTAACCCAGCCCAGCTGCTGTTCTGCAGACCAACCTATGTCCAAAGAAAATAGTCTGCAAGGTCCTGGGGGACCTAAAAGGACAAGAACATAACACTGCTAAAGGCACTGTGTGGAATCAGCCCAGCTCTAGGCACGGTAAAGACTGAGTCATTACCATTTAAGCAAATCACAAATTGAGAGACAATAGGTATGGTTTCTGAGATATCCCCTGTATGCTAGACATTCAGGGCTATTTTACAGGATTTACACTGTATGCAAGCAACATTCTAGGATTTGGCTACAGAGGCTTGAGCTGTCAGCATGCACAGAGCTGATGGAAACAGCTTCAGTTAGCTGAGCAGAATGCACAAGTCAAGGGGAGTGCCAAGTTCTGGAGACTTCCAAAGGGAAGGAGAATGGCCTCCAAAGGAAGATCAGTTTCCTTCTTTCATGTAGCCTTGACAGGCAGCCTTTTGCATGTGGATACACAGGACCTCAAAGGAAGAATGCAGTTTAACATGGAACTCCTAACTGAACTGCATCTCTGTCGTGGCAATGACCAGTAAGATGCACTGGTATGAGACCCAAATCCCAACTGTTCCTGGATAGCTTCAGCATCCAGGATATATGTGATGGAGGAGCGCAGGAACCAGGAACCAAGCACTGATATGAGCTGGACAGAGAGGACATCCCACTCTGCAGATGTGCCCAGGCCAGTCATTACACTGCCCAGCAGGGAGCTCCCATATGGCATGCATTGTGTGACTGCATGCACTCCAGTAGCGTGGCTGAGAAACTCAGACTTTGCTGGCTGGAATCCAAGGCTTTCCAAGCTCGCTCTGTTTTCTGCTCCCAAGCTCCTGTCATATGCCAGGTCTCTCTGATTAATGATCAAGGCATTTTGGCTTCCTTTGCAGAAAATGCGTTCGGGAGCTTGGTTTGTTTATTGTGTGTTGAGGAGACTCTTGGTCTCTTCACTTGCCAACAAGTTATCAAGTAGGATTTGCCAAGTGTGAACTTTAACACTGAATCAACATTAGTGCCAGTTCTGCCGTGTCCTCTCACCAAGGCCCCGCAGAGCTGAGGAGGACAGTTTTGTGTGTTGCATCTTCAGAGCTGTGGTTGGTTTCTTCCTCTCTCATCCAGAAAGCTCTCCAGTGATCTCAGTCTCCCCTCCCTCTGAGAGGAGATAAGTTACATCTCAATGGATGCATCCAGCCAGGGAATCCGGCCATAAAAGGAGACCAAGAGCACGAAACAACCCAGCAGGCACTCATTCATCTAAAATACTCTAAGATTGTAACGGTGTAAATGAGTGAGGATCTAAATTTACTGCGTGATCAGAGTCCCAGGGAATGTTTCTCCACTTCTATTTCTAGATGGCTCATGAGATCCCCACAGAGTAGAGCACAGCTCAGTGATAGGAGCATAACCTCATGGATCCCCTGACAATGCCTGCGTTGTCAGGAGTGATGGGACAGATGCTGTGGCGAAAAAAGGAGAGGCTGAGCTAACACTGCACATCAGGAATAATTGCAGCCCTGGCTACTGCTGATTCCCAAAAAGGCTGAAGCTTGAACAGGGGTTAGGAGCAAGGAAGAAATAATCACCTCAGTTCTTTGGTTGATTTCCCAATAGATCCTGTAGACGCATGCATGGCTTTAGAGTACTAGAGGAAATGGCAGTGAATGTCTGTCCTGATAAAGAAGTGAACAAACACCTTTATTTGGGGATTAAAGCTCCTCCACTTCACCCGTTCTGCAGCAGAAAACCTTTTCCCAACCTTTGAACAACCAGGTTTCACCATCACTTGCAATGCTTGTCTCTTTATTTCCACTCAGCACCTTAAGCAAAAGCTGCAGAGGAATGTGATCCACTGAGACTGGAGCCAATGCCTCGTAGATCTGAGCTGAAATGTTCAAGAATGTGCAACTTCCAATGTGGGTCTATCACAGGGGATGGGATTGATTGGCCCTGGCTGTGACCACTCACTTCTCCATCTTGCTGGCTGGGGGTTATGGAAGGCCATGCAAGAGGCAGGTGATTCTAGATTACTTAGCAGCGAAACAAATGACAAACATTTGATTTTCTCATCATCATGATGAGGGTAATGGCATTAAATACTTGGTAGGTCTTCTGAGCTGAGGTCCCAGCCCAGCTGGTGTCTGCAGATCTGCAGTTTCATCAAGGAAGCTCAGACAGCATAGCGCAAGATTTTTATGTAGCTCCATTCACTCCTCCTTTCTGAAGCATGATCAAAAGAAGGGAGAATTGGCCACATCTCAAGGCAGATTCTGAAGTTAATTCTTCACTTTTAAAAAATTACTCCTTATTTCTAGCCTTGCTGATTATAACTCTCAAGCCTTCTTCTCAAGCCTGGACGTGAGGAGACCTTTTTCTGTGCAACTGAAGAGCCCTCTACTGTCAGAAATCTCCCACCAGTGCAGATGCTTACAGACATCTACCATGGCACTTGTGCCCTCCCTAGATAGACAAAACAGACCGAACCTCTTCAGTGCTTTGCATTAATGCAGGTTTTCAATCAGCACGGTAGGTTGGTACCTAATACCTAATAGCAGGTATGCTCTCCTGTTGGTGTTGTCTCCTCAAACGAAATCTGAGACGTTCATAGAATCACTAAGGTTGGAGAAGACCACTGAGATCATCTAGTCCAACCATGAACCCACCATCCATGCCCACTAAACCACGTCTATCTACTTTTTGCTTGAAAACCTCCATGGAATGGTGACTTTACCACCTCCCATCGGTTTTCTTACAAGATCCAAGACTGCTGGTCTCAATATCTCATCCAAATTCCATTTAAGGTCATGCTTTCAATTTTAAAGAGCTTTTTTTCTGGAATTTTGTAGGTGGATGCTGTGTGTTGAATCACTGAAATCTTTATGCTCCAAAACACCACTGCTCATTGCCTCATGGATACTTGCTAATGACCTCCCAGATACCTGCAGGACACCCATTATGGGCACCATTGTGGGAAGTGCCCACAGCAGCAATCTTTATCCAAGAACAATATGAACACCCATAGACAGAAGTGAGTAGGAGTCTGAGGGCTGAAAACCAAGGCTCCATCTGACTGTGAATCATCTCTAATTCCTCCTTCCTCATTGCTTGTCCTCTCCTGGTGTTGATGGGCTTCACACAGCAAAGAGGACGGAAGAAACTATTCTGATTTGACCTCCTGACCTGAGAGCAGACTAACCATCCAGCAGTGTGACAGCCAATCAATGGGCCTGATTAATTAACTCCTAATAAGTTAATCTGAGCACTGAGGCAGAGAGAAGGCCTCCTGATGAAAGCAGCTCCCTGACGCCTTGCAGGCAGAGGAAGGAAATCGATTCCCTGCCTGCCCCATTTATCACGGTGAAACAAAGAGTTTCATTGAATAACCGTGCTGGATGGATGAAATGTCACAGTGTCATTGAATGGAGAGGTGTGTGGGCCTGCACTCACACTACTGAAGGGTCCTCGAGTACCTCTACCATGCGTGGAAGCTGAAGTAATATATAAAGGAAGAGATACGAGGCTTGCACGGGGAAGGAATTGTGACTAACAGTGCACCAAAGACTCTCCATGAGGCATACCAAGAACCATATCCCAAGCGTGGTCAGTTTTCACATGTCCCGTGTGCAGTCATTAGAGCTGTGGTTTCTGAAACAGGGGGGATTATCCCAGCTACAGCTTTATCTGTCTGTCTGAGAGGATGCTTTGAAGATCCACAAGCAGCCCAGCTTTCTAAGTTCTGGCAGGCAAGACCTGTCAGAGAGTCCTCTGGAGATGAGAGTCCTCAGAGAATCATGTCTTCTCTGCTGTAAATTCCCTGATGTGAGCAAGCCCTAAGCAGGCAGAACGTAGTGAGTGCAAGGAAGTTTTCCCTATGAAGCTGACTTCGTGTTACTCTGATTGCATCTTGGAAATCAAAGGAGACCCTGCCACCCTCAGTGTCAGGAAACCAGTGGGACTTCTGGTGAGTTGGTCAATCCTACATCCTGCAGGCATTTCTGGAAGATCTGGACACACATTGACCAGGTTGCCATTCAGCTTTGCATTCTGACACCCTGGATTCAGGGTGTCCTTTGAGCATCACCAGCATTGCTCAGGCCTATCCCCTCCCCTGTCACTTAGTGCGACTCCAGGTTCAGCAACACATTCAATTTACAAGCCTTCAATAAGCTGCTGTATTTTGGCTGAGCTGCCCAGGCGTGTGCTTTGCAGCAAACATGTGATGAATCAGCTTTACAGAGCCCTCTTCCATCCCAAGGAAACACTAAAAATTGTAGCACGATCTTCCTTCTCCTATCACTTTCCTTCTTCCTTCTGCAGAGCCTCCTTCCAGGGTCGCCCTCTGCTAACTCTATTGATTTTTAGTTTGGGAAATCTTTTACATTCCTTTCCCAGCTTCTTCTGTATTTCCTTACGGTTCTAGCCCTTGTCCTCTGCATCTTGTCTGCAACCACACATACAGTGGTCTCACGTACCCAACTCTGAACAGCTTCCTTCTATCTTCAGCAGAAGTGTTTTCTTGTGTCTTGATGTCTTCAAGCAGATAACCAGGCATCACTCAAGCTGATTATCACCTTCATGCTGATCTTAAACTCTTCTTCATCATGACATCTGCCTGGATAGAATGGACTGCCCCAAGACATGCTTCTTTCTATGGACAGGTTTGACTGAGACAGCTGCTCTTCAGAGAGCTGAAGTTCGTGGGATGAATCCCAGAGCACAGAGAGTCACAGTGCCATGACTGATGCACTGTAAATTCACAGCCTGGCACCCTGTAAGCCAGCTTCCCTGCACAGATCTTTGACAAAACAGAACAGTGATGTGATTGTTTTGTTTTGCAATCACACACAACAGTTTTGGGATTGCAATGTCAAGTGCAGGCCTTAGAGATCTGAGTTAGGTCCAAAGTCGGTGTGATGAAAACTGCAGCAACTGAACCAGGAATGTAGTTTCACAACAAAAGCATTGCTTTTGTTGCATTGCAACAATAATCTCTAAGAATTCACTTTTTCTGAGCGTTGTTGAACGATTGGTAAATTTGTTGGAGCCCTTCAGGCACGCTTTTCTTGTTAACCTTCAAAGTATTTAAATACTTGTACTGTGCCTTGGGTGGTTCGTTGAAGTCACTTTTTATTTTTTTGCTAGCATATCTTGCACTTCTTAATCAGGGCTGTCACAGAGAGCAACCAAGGCTTTGTGGTTGGATAACCTCAAATTAAGCTGCTTTGTATATATCAGGATATTTTCACCCAAGAAAAAGTTTGAAAATCCAAATTATTGTGCAGACTATCAAAGATCTATGAACAGGAGTGAACCACATCCAGGGCCTGGTCTCATGCATTTATTCAGGAATAAATGTAAATCCAGCATGCTTAACTGCTTTTAGAGAGCAGCTGTGAAGAACTTACGAAGATGGGCTCATTAGAAGCTCCCTTGCAAAGTGAGTAAATATCCAGGCAAGCTCTTACCAATTATGTACCCAGCTTTCCACACTCCATCAAAAGGAATGGCACTGACAAGTCCTCAACAAGCTGTCAAATAGGGCTGGGTTCAACAAGCCATCTAAGAGGACTGGATAGCCTGAGCTCAGTCTGCAGGCTGGTGATTTTTCAGTATCCATGTGTTTTCATGCACAGAGCAAAGAGAAAACACTCTCAAACAGTTATCACTAACCACATTTTCATTTGTCATCTTATTTCAATTTTTATGAAGATAAAAGAGTCACAAAGTAGATAAAATAGGGGTCACCATCCCCAGAGGTGAACTGCACAGATGTGGCACTGGGGCACACAGTCAGCGAGCCTGGTGGAGATGGGTTGAGGGTGGACTTGGTGATCTTAGAGGTCTTTTTTAACCTCAGTGATTCTGTTATTCTATGAATATCTACATGACACATTCAGTTACCCTGTATCTAGCAGCAAGGATCACAAACACTGTTCAATGGTCAGATAAACAAAAAGTGGGTACAACGCCAGCGACTTTGGTTTGGTCATCTGAGAGAAAGAAGATGCCTCAGTCACATACCTGACTGTGCTGGCCAGTCCATACTGAGTTTCTGAGCCTGCAGAAGGTGGTATGAGCGTGCTGTGTCCCTGTGTGCACAGCTGCACAAAGAGAGGTCACACCAGAGTGAGCCCATTTAGGGGAACACGCAGTAACTGATATAACACGCATCAATACAAATTGTTCCTTCATCTGCCAGACAACAGGCTGGAAAGCATTAAAATCACTTTGGATTCTGGAGAGACAAGTGTCTACATGGATTTAAAGTGGCTCCAGACGCTCTTGCTTCATTAAATATGTCTCAGGGGATAAATCAGATGTCCACATATTGTTTGCTGGTCTCTGAGTACCTGCTCTAGAAATAATGTTTTGGCCAGTTAGCTTCATGTATCATTAACATCACATTAACCTAAATACGGTCGTTTATCTGCAGACTCTACACATCATAAACAGCCACTTGATGACTGAAAACAAGACCCTCCTGCTCTAACTGCATCAAATACGATCATTCCCCTACTTATGTTGCTATTAAATAAAGTGGCAACACACGCAGATCAAATAAGCCACCACCCAGAAGCCCAGCATCATCATTAATGGTTTTAGCAAACATCTGTTCAAAGGACACTTAACCTTCAGGATAGGCCATGTTGTGCTGCATGTGAGCTGTTGCATCCCTACTCGTGCTCACGCCGGCCAGGAGCAGCGCAGTAACTCTCTTCCTCTTTCCATCTTCCAGAGGAGAATTTTGATTCGTGTCTACTTTCATGCATAACGCCAACATACTCCTGCACTTCTCTGCAGGTCCTCGGATGTTGGTGTTTGTACACATAAATAATATATGGAAGGAAAATGCAGCTCAGGAAATGAACTCTGCAGTTTGTACTCACACCTTCCCATTGGTGCAGGGACACACAGAGCCTATGGCCAGACTCTGATCTCTCCCTTGCTGCACAATCACAACGGAGGCAGCAACTGTCATCCTCATCCCACTGCGTATTTTAATGTTTGCTTTTCTTTTTCTTACAGCGTCCCACAGAGGCAATTAAACGGGGCAGGGAATTAAGCTCCCAGCATGTCTGCATTTCCACAAGGGCATTCTTAATGATGGTTTCCTAGCTGAAGTTTTTGCTGGGTTTGGGCTCATCACTTCCTTTTGTGTAGGCTCCTCCATATGTCCTTGACAAGATGAAGCCCCCAGATCTGTCCTCACAGTCAGTGGCATCAGCACTAACTACTGTCGCTCTGCTGTGTTCTCTCAGAGCTGCTTTGCCAACCACAGAGCTGGGGCCGTGTACAAACCAGAGTTATGGAGAGAGGTTGAATGGAAATTGAGTTGTTACGGCCAGGGATGGGGCTGTGGCTTCAAGTAAGACAAGCTTACAAGGACAAAGAGGGCAGAAACATTTGGCACATGTCTCCACTATGCAGAAGTCAGGAAGATGCCTCTCCTCATCTGGTTGTCTCCATCAATGTTTCTGCTCAGTGGTGGGCATACCTGCTTGCTCTTCAGGCCCATACCTTGGAGGCCAAGCTAACAAATATGCTCTTTCATATACCTCAAACACAGCCTTTGCTTCAGGATGAACCTCCAGAGATTGATGCGAGCAACAACACCGCCATGCAAAACACCAAGAACCCCCCAAAATCACCACTTCTGCATCACTGTCCTCAATTCCCCCAGCCCCCCAACTTCTTGCTGGCTCCTGGTGCATCCCACCAACCACACTGATAAACCCCAGTGCACCACTTCCAGTCACTTCTACTTGAACCTGTGCTAAATATTCCAATGCAGTTTAATTGAGACTAATGGGCCTGTAAGTGCAGGTCTGTTAGCAATATGCCACAGCATGCCTGCCATATGCTGCGCACTGCCATCCTGAGGGGCCTCCTCTCGCCTGCTTCTCACAGCCCTAACTGGACACACTTTGCTGAAAGCCTTACACTGAGGCTGCAGTGGGAGCAGTGTGTCTACAGACAGACAAGCCATGGGGTGGGCAGTTGTATTTCCAACCCAGATTCAGAGAAAGAAGAGAGCAGCAGTGGTGCGTGCGTAGCAAAGCAAAGCAAAACTGTGTCCTGTCTTCCCTTTCCCAGCACATGCAGGGCAGAGGAGATCGCTTGTGAGGAGGGTGGGAGCAAAAATGCTTTGTTAGATGTGTGGACTGCAAATTCTCAGGCTATTTTCTGCTCCACAAGAAAAAGTCCAACCTTCTGCAGGCACTTGGTCTGTCTTTTTTTTTTTTTTTTTCCAATGGAAATATTTACTGCCTGGATGAGGGCTGCTAAATTTCATCTTCCTTCTTCCCACAGTGCACGCTGCCCAGGCTGCTGGTGAGACATGCAAAGGCCCTACAGAGCCACCCACCACAGCTGCAGAACAGCTACAAAGCTATATCTTTGCAACCATCAGAGCCAGACAGCAGCCACCCTTTGCTTCAGAATTTGCACATTTCCAAGTGATGTTTCCAGCTCGTGGACTCCCTCTTTCCCTCCCTCCACTCCAGCTGTCCTTTGCCTTTTGACTCCTGTGGTGGCTATTAGCTTTACTGCAAGCAGAGTGCCATCGGCTGCTCCTTGCCCCTGTTGATCCCAGCAGTCTTAACTGCTCTGAATGCTGCCCACCACATGCACAGAGCCAGGCACAGCCCACAAGACTGTGCTGCAGCATCAGTGCTCTGCTTGATGCAGCCACGGCAAAAGATTCAATTTCTTGTTCTCACTCCTTTTCTGTGATGGGTCCATCCTGATGGAGAAGCACTTCAGCTGAGGGACAGAAGAGCAGTCCCACGGCACAACAGCATCTATTTCCCTACTGTAAGCTGTTGTGCAGTGGAGAGGAGCAAACACAGGAAGGCAGAAAGTGAAAATTCAGTCTCGGCAGAAAATGAAGAGGTCAGCAGGAAGCTCTGGGACTGGTGATTTTGGTTTGTTGCATTTTATTTTATGTTTTTCTGTTAAAAGACCAAGCATCTCACAAAGCAAAAGAAAGTGGAACCGCTGCAATAGAAGGTCAAAACATAGGCCAGCTGTATGCCCAAAGCTGCCTCACGGGAGTGCCTTCATCATTCAGGGCAAGGCTGCAGCCAGGGGTGAAAAATCACAGCTCAGAAAGACAGACAGAAGAGAAAATCTGTTTGGGAAGCGGTGTGGGCAGCCTGAACCATCAGTCCAACCTCTGCTGCAGCAAGTTTGGGCCTCCAAGGATAGCACCATAGCTATAGACCCACCTCTCAACAGAGCGCTTTCACACTTCATTTCGCTCAGGCAAGATGTTCTACTCCTTGAATGCCACCAGACAGTTCATTCCTCGAAAGATGCTAATTACTGCTGATTGGTTTATTAGCTTGCTGCCAAGAATCCATAATTTTCCTAGGAAAGGCAATGCCAGCCAGATTCTTTTTGAGCTGAGACCTGTAGGACTTAACTCTTTGTGTTCTGCAGAGTGTGTGAGCAGCGCTCACAGCCTGGCCTGGCTCTGGGGCAGCACCAGCAGCAGCTTACACCTGTGTCACCTCCCCGGAGAGCAATGCTCAGTTCTGATTTGCATTATGTGGATGTGCAGATGGGCTGCATCTCCAGAGAGGAGAGGATGGAGGCACTGGCATGACCACTGATGGTGCCTAACGATACAGAGCCCAGCTCATACATTCTGCAGAGCTTTCCTTTTCCAAGAGAACCCACTGGACCATGAAGTCTACCAGGAGCTCTGTCCTGCCCTGCTCATTCCCTGTGCCCCTAACCTGCTTCCCTTTCTTATTCTCAAGCATAGCAGATTCTCTGCTCCTCTATTGTCTTTGCCCACTCTCTCTGTACTTCCATCTTTCTCCCCAGAGCTTTGAGTTGCTTTCATCAGACTCCTTCAAGGCCATCAGTTTCATGCCACATATTCATTAGCTCCATGCTCTTCCAACCTGACCTCTGCAACTCTGCCTTCCCAGCCAGATGGCTACTTTCCAAGCACAGAGATGGGGCAGCAAAGTGCTGGGTAGGAGTGCTTGGTAAAAACATGGGTTTGATGGAGGATACCAAGCATGAATTAGAAGTACTTTGCCACAATAGGGCAGTTGTACCCTACAGATATCTTCACTTGGAGTGATTGTCGGTAGCTTTTGGGGGGCTCGTGGCAGTTCAGAGGCAACATGGAAGAGTGCACTTTCCCTACAAAAGCCCTGCTGCATGTTGGAAGTTGAGATTAATCCTAGTGCTCACCCTGGTTATCAGAAACCAAGATGCAACGTGTCCAGTTTTGCCCACCCTATCAGACAAAGCCAGCTGAAAGGTTACAGACGCTGATCTTCCTTGGTGCAGGATACTTCCATGGCTTGGTCCTAACCTCCTGAATCTCCACGGTGCCTCTCCCGAGGGTTCAGCAGCACAGGGCCCCACAGGAACACCAACAAGCCAATGTGGGATCAGTAGGACTGACTGCAACCTCATCATCCTTCCCAAATTCTAGCACTCCTGTTGGTTTCCAGCATGGCCCAAGCTCCTTCCACGCTTTCCAAAATGCAATCCCCTGCCACACTACTGCAACCTGCATTCTTTGTTTCTAGACAGCGACCTTGCATCCAGCTGTAATACACTGCATCTTGTTTGATTGCGTTCGCCACACCAGGCAAGGCAGATTGATTGCAAACTATTTACTTCAGCTATTCACTCTTCATTATTCACAGTATGAGATTCATCCCATAAATGAGGGAACAGGCTGGAATTGCTCTTTATTGGTTTTGTTCCCTGATCATGTTCTGAGTCTTTTACAAACAGGAGGAGGGAAATTACAGGTATTTCAAAATAACCACACAAACATATCCTGCATCAATTTGTTTTAGCGAAGGCAAACTTGCTGGAGCTGATTCAAAAATTAGACAGGAAGAAGAAAAACAAAAACAGCAACCTGTGAGCTCCTTTTCTTCTTTTATCATAATTTTTCAAAAGCAGACGATAATCTTTTATTAAAACCAGATATGAACTTCTGAAAGAAATCCAACACTGATGTATATTTCGCTATTTTCCAGACCTTTCTGTTGAGAGAGATCTGTTTTACTAACAAGCAGATCTGAATTGTTCTGATCCCATTTGGAAGTATCCCTGTCCCCTCCTTCCCATCTGCCAACACAGTGGTAACGACCAAGCCATATCAGCTCTTCCTGCTCCTCCTGTTTCTGTCTTCTCCTTCAGCTTCACATCTCTGATCTTGGTCTTACAGTACATGGAATTTCCAAACGCACTCCCATTCAAGAATAAGACACACCAGGGACTGATTCACATCCAAGAGCAAATATGAAAAAGTACCTTCAGTCCTCCCTGGCCAAGGAGTGCAAATGATTGGGCTATTTAAGTAATTTCTAGGAAATGAGCTGGGAGGGCAATGTTCAATCAGTGGCAGTCATGAACCCATTAAATGACTGTGCTGGCTGGATTCAGACAATGGTGTTGTGAACTGCACAAACTTCAGGAACAGATATTCTCTCTCCCAAGGAGCTTACAGTCAAATTTACTTAATATTCACTCTAAGAATTTCTATCTGTAAAGCTCCTTCCCAGAGAAGCCACTTTTCGAAGCGATGTGTCAGAGCAGTTTGGTTAAATCCCCAGCACACCCAGATGCCTTTGCAGTCATCAGCCACCACCGTCCTCCACTTAAATCATGCTGAGCACAACCCAGAAATGCCAGAGCAACGGATTGTAAAGTTGAATTCACACATCCGTGGTGCAGAACCCCAGTGGGGCTGAAATTTATATGGATAATGAGTCGATCCAATTAACAGAGTTAACACTAACATGTTTTGGAAAGGATATTACTAAGCCTCCTACAGCTGGGCTGAGCCAATTTCTGACTGTTGGAGGCTGGATGGGATTTGCACAGGAGGAGGAGTCCTAGATAATCTCTATGGGGTTCCACCACCAGCACAAGGTGCTCTTGCTGACATAATCTGCATAGGAAGGCTCTCCTCCAGCCTAACCTTCCCTAAGGGATGGCCTCAGCCCTGAGTGAACACAATGTCTGCTCGGGTAGACAGCCCACCCTGACACAGATACCCTGATGGAGAGAGGCAAGCTGAAGAATGGTGATGGCAACACAGCTGGTCACAACGGTGCTGACCAACCTCTGAGTATCTGGGAGACTGAGAAGCAGGTCCCTGCCATCTCAAAAGGACCACAGTACTGTGCAGACCACTAAAAAGCAGCCACTCTCTCCCAGAAGAAAGGCATCCTGGAGCTCTGATGGATAACACTGTCCTCCCCGTGCTTATCCATACTTACTCAACACCTTCTTTCATAAACTTTCAGTATCAGTCTATGCTTCTGATTTTTCCAAGTCCCCACATGCAGACTGGAGGGTGTATTTTAAATGTGCCTCACACTGGTGACTTTCTTTGAGTTGTGTTCTCTGCAGCACTGCAAGCAGCAGCTGTGCTTAACAAATAGATTACCAGCATTGTTTACTCATGAAACATTTATGATAAATTTCAGTTTTCTTGGGGAAAAAAAAAAGGCAAACAGTATACTGAACATGAATAACAACTTAGATGAAGTGTTGGAGGAGTCTTCCTGCAAATGCTCAACATTCAAATCTTCAGGAAAGAGCAGTATATCTCTTTATCTGCTGATCTAACACAAAGTCTGGGAGCTCCACAGATGTGTCCTCGCATGTTTATTGGTGGGGCGCTGAAATGGGTCTGATGACCCTTCCTGGAAACACTGCAGGAAATGGGCAGTAACAAGAAGGTCTGTCAGTGACTACGTTTGGCTGGTTGTTCATATATTGATAGGAAGGGATGGAGAACAGGAGGTGCAGAGGATGCTTTATTGTGGTGAGGTGGGGGTCAGCCTCTGCTCCCAGGTAACAGCAATAGGAAGAGAGATGATGGCCTTAAGATGCAACAGGGGAGGTTTGGATTGGATATTAGCAAAAACTTATCTGAAAGAGTGGTGATGCACTGGCACAGGCTGCTCAGGGAAATGGTGGAGTCACTGTCCTTGCAGGTGTCCAAGAACTGTGCAGATGAGGCATTGAGGGATGCAGTCAGTGGGCATGGAGGGGATGGATTTGGGGATCTTGGAGGTATTTCCAATGTTACTGATTCCATGACTCCATGATTCTCTGTGTATCATGATTTAGCAGGATCTCCTGGAGATCTGACCTATGGCTACTCTACCTTTCCACCAGGCTGAGACAGTCTGTCTCCCATCCCTTAGAATATTTTGGAAGCCTTCAGACCTCACCCTATGTTCTCAAATGTAGCGAGTTGTTTCCTGGTATGAAACATACACTGTGGCAACAGACACTGATAATAAACCCCTAACGAGCAGTAAGCCCAATCCACACCTTCAAAGCATTGGAAAGATTCTCAGAAATCTTTTTTTTATGATGGGGAAGGAGATCCAGGAGCAACACCACAGGTTGAAGTTCATAACTGATACGGTTGGGGCAGGGCAGATCCAACTGATGCTCTTCAGGATGTTGGTACCAGATTCATTCCCCATCACACAGGGTAAGGCAGCGCTGGACACAGGGCTGCTCTAATTTAAATACCTGCTGCACATCTTCTATCAGCTTTGTGTCTCTGTGTGCCCAGTGTTGTAGCTGGTATCTCCATCTAGGGAGGATGGGAGATGTAAAATGATGCAGCCATGGCTTGGATTTTCACATCACAGACTCTGTGGCACAAATCAGAGCCCCACTGTCTATTTCTACACAGCTTACAGTTTAGTTTTAATAGATGTGTGTGTAGTAGGTCTCCAAGTCTTTCCCAATCACAAGTCTCAAAACTCAGCCACAGAAAGGAACAGTTGCAAGTGCTCCTCCAAAGTTGGAGAGTCCCCAGTGCTCTTGTGATGCAGTTTTGGGTAAGACAGCATCCCCAGTCAAAGTCTGTGATCACTGTTGGTCCTCAAGGCAGGAAATTAATGGCCTTTAGTAGGAATTACTCTGTCTGAAAATACTGCCCAGACACATAGGCAGGAGAGAAAAGCAGCCTTAAGAATGTCCTGAGTAGCTACAGATGATGCACTTGGAAGGGCAAGGTGAAGATGGTGTTGCTCATAGGAGCAGCCCCTGTCCCCTGTGAGACCTTCAGTGCTACAAGATCAAACTGCTGCAGATTGCAAGCAGAGGTGTGGGTGCTTCAGTAAGAGCTGAAGAAACATTTGTTCTGCTTTGGGCAGCACTTTTATGAAAGCTCATTTTATTTGGTGCAACGTATTTGTGTAACTTATAAACTTTTATGGAACCTTTGTCAATAAAATCCTTAATGAACATCAAATAGTGAAAATAATAAAAATCTTAATTGAAGGCAGCAATGCCGACTTTACAGTGAAACATAAACCAGAGCAAAAAAGCAGCACTCATTTTATAGCAGCACAGACAGGTACGTGTATTTAAAAGTACCAAGTGTACATATGGTCACACTGTTCTGTTATCACCAGCCTAGATGCTGGGTTTCTAACTGCTGATCTTAGTCCTGGACTTGAAAAAAAAGGAGGAAGTCATGGTTTATATACGTGTGTGCTTCTACAAAGCATTGCTTTGAGGGGTGGGTGAAAAGAGAAGGAGCAATGCATGAGATCTTCCCATCTATATGTATATATCTATGTTTCTCTGGCTTTGAAAAGGACCAGTAAAGAGCTTGGATGGGGATAGGTAAGTTAATGGATTATGAGAAGAGCATTCATTTACATGATCAGTTTGTTACTCTGAAAGATGTGTTCTGCACACAGAGGTCTCATTCAGAGTTAGCACTTACCAAAGGATATGCAGATGCAGCATTCCCTCCCAGAGGTGTCCCCAGAGCTGCTGAAGTGGAAGGATTACGCTGCTGGAACGGGAAGACCTGCCAAGGTGTCACCGCATCGAAACGTTCTTGCCAAAACAACACATTGTCTACAGTGTCAAGTCCTCCTCTAAAGCACCTGCCAGCAGTAAGAGCCCAACAAAGACAAAACAAAGGCTTTTGCTGTGATCACTGTGAGCTGGAGGGGTTAACAGCTCGAGGAGTCTCATCTAAACTGCCTTGCAAGTTCCAAGTACTTGGAAACGTCTCGCTTTAGAAGATATAATTCCAAAACCCAGCGATAGCTGAAAGCCAAAAGCATCGTTCTGGCTATGGAAAGAGGTCCTTTCTGTACTGTACTTTTCCTTTAATTTGTCTGCACTAAAGATGCTGGGTTTTTTGACCCCCATGGCATCATCAGCTTCAGCAGGAGGAAGAAAAGAGGAATGAGAGGCCAGGAGGGAGGGAAGATTTTCTGACGCATCAGAAAGATTCTAAGTATGGGGTATCCTCAACCTAGGGCTGAAGGTAGCACTTTGGTGAGGAAAGGAATGACAACAAGGAAGGTAAGGAAACACAAAGGGAGGCATGAAAGGGAGCTGGGAGGTGTTGAAATGGCTAACAAACGGAAAGTACTGATAGTTTATAAAAGTAACAGCCTGGAGCTCCATTTCTCTGCAGACTCCATTTGGAAATCAAAAAAAGAAAACCTAAAGAAATAGCAACAAAACTGAGATCAGAAATAATCGGCGTTCACATCCACCCGATATCACAGCAGCCACGTGGATTCAAACACCCACTGGGCAGTCACTCTGCTCCACGGCAGGTCCTCCCAGCACTGCAGATTAGGCATCTGCTGGGGCACTGGCAATGGGCTCTGGTATGGGGAAGAGACTCAGAAGTTTAAAAATTCCCCTTCTGGATGAGGTCCAGGGAAGATGTTCAAATCCTTAGATGTTCTGTGTGGATTACTGCAATGGTTTTATATCAGCGGCCAGCTAAACACAGCCCCTCCTCAAAGAAAGGGATGGGGGGAGAAAATGTGATGGAAAAAAAGATACACGTACAAATATTATTCCAGGTAAACTCCTAAACCTATTCCTTCTATTGACAAAGTAATCACAGGAGAAGGCTACTTATTATTTAAGAGAGAAGGATGTTGCCTGCAAAGCATTTGCAGTCAGAAAGGAAAAGTGCTGTCCTCATTGGCAGTAAACACTCATGTCACTCCTTTTCAACATCTTCATCAACCTGCTAGAAAATGTGCAGTGCACTTGTGCAGTTCCAAAAACCCCTCAAATAGCAGAGAGGTCCTTTGCCATTGTTCCCAAGAGCTGGATTACCTTGGGCTTTGGAAGATGGCCCTCAGCAAGAGCTCTGCTGTCAGGACTTTTCTCTGAATTTCAGTTCCTAGTAAATGTGCTGCTGAGAAGAAATCCATTTTGTATTTTGGTCCTCATCCATAAGATGCTTTCAGCCCATCCTCAGAGAAGCTGTTGCCAAGTGCTCCAGCATCCCAGACACTTTGTCTCTCATACAATGGAAAGTACAGTTATGTTGACATGTTTCTTCGTAACACCTGCACTGATTATTTACAGCTTTTAACTTTTTCTTATTATCCTTGGTTTACCTTTCCAGACATTCACTTTTAAAGATCTTCCTCGTCTTTACTGTTCTCTTAGAGACATTTTGTTTCAAGGCACTTTTTACCAGGAACTCCAGTTTTGTGATTCTTAGCTCATCTCCACACATACAAAGGAACATGGTAACAATAACAAGGAAGGAAACCCCAATAACTCAATCAGAACCAGCAGGGAATGATACCATGGTTCCTCCCTTGGATGTTCCAGCAAACCCATCACCCCACAGCCCAGGTTGGACACCCAGTGGTGGACAGCTGTACAGATATCTCCTCAGGGGCTGACAGGGGTCACTGCCCAGGGGTATGGGACACATTAACATCATGCATGTGGGGACTATGCGAGACTTATTCTGAGATGTTTAGGGGAGTAACTAAAGGCAGGGAAAGGGAGAGAATCCATGTAAGCCCTCACTGTGCCTGCATGAGGGGGTCTGATCACCATGAGCTGGAGCAAGGCTGTGGTCTCAGGAACTCATACATCCAAGTGCCAGCAATTGGGGAGAACTGTGATCCAGGGGTAGATACTGGGCAGTCCGAGTGCCTAAGCTCAGCTATCGAAGGGATCCACACTGACTTACACACACGTGTAAATCTTCCACTAATAATCTCTCATCCTGAGCAGCCAGAGAGGATACCAGAATGAGGCCTTTGGTGCTCCCAAAGAGCTTCTGCACAGCCATCAGGACGAAAGCCTGTTCAGTCATTTGTGTATGAATTATTTGATCTCCAGGCCAAAGAATGGTACCTGGTCTGTTTTATTTACTGGCACAGGTGGGAACCTCCACAAGGTTCCTGCCTTGCCTCTACTCACCCCTTCTGCCATACAATCCTATAAGTTATTCCAGGCCATGCTGCTGAGTTCTGGTCTATAATAATAGAGATTGTTTTGGTTTGTAATGAATCAAAAAGATTCACAGATACATAGTTCACTCCTCACCTGGAAAGCAGGAGCTTTAATTACTTCCTGCTGGTCTCTCAGACAATCTATTTCTCCTTTCACCACACTCTCAACCCATGTTATGGTCTGCTAAGCTTGGCACAGCCCCAAGTGCATCCTTGGACTCATACCAAATGTAATTGAGCCCGACATATTATAAGCATCCCTCTCTTTTCTGGTTACAGCACGTGTCTCCCATCACACTATGCTCAAATCCTTCTCTACTCGCCTTTTGGATTTCCCTAAGCCCCTTACAGAACTTTGTCTGATGAATCCATCAGACTTGACTTCAATCAGCTGCACTCATAAAGGGCTGGAAATGAGATTTCCTGCTATCCCAACCCCACCTCCTGTCCACAGGAAACATCAGTAGCTTCTAAGGGGTTTGCCTCACCTTGAGGTGAGTTCTCCAGATGGTGATATTTTCTTCTGTGTACTAGAGGGAACTCTCTGAAGATGTGGCTCTGGCTAGTTTTTGTTATAACGTGACTTGTTCTCTGAAAATATGGAAAACAGTACCATCCTGCTGCATTAAACCTTGGCATTAGACACAGGGTAGTGACAGATGGATACAAAATGGATGAGACTCAAAATCCTCTTGGAGAATTTCCTTCACATTGTCCTGCACCTCAGTGATGTCCTGCAGTAAATCAAAGCAGTCCATCGTCCATAAGGAAGCTTTTATGGTTCGTCAGTTATGCAAATAGTTTCTCCACTCTTTCTCTTCTCACATTTTATGAATTCATCTACCAAATGCAACCATCTGAACTGAACCACCGTCTTCCTTTGTAGTTGACAGAGGAAAACAAATGTGTTTCTCTCATTCTACATCAGCCTAAGTGAAGCTTAGTGACCAGCTCCTTTGTAAGTGTATACACTATACAAGTCTGAAGGGGCTGAGACAAATCCAGCCCAACTTCTCAGCTATGTCCACGGCCCATGGGAGATGCCAGAGCAAGGATGTTTCCATCACACCTCTGCCCAGCCTCACTGTCTGCTGTAGATTTTCATGTTTGGGGATTATTTCCTCATCCTACTCTCTACTTTCCATAGAGGAGAGCCTTTTACTGACTAGATTTGGAATTCAACCTGTCATGGAGATTCAGCCATTTCCAGAGTTGGGCTGTGCCTACAGACTGTCCCCCTTCACCTCCCAGACTTAAGCATTGATTAAATCCCCCTAATTTTATTGGCGTTATTTGCCTGCTCTGTATGATGCTACATGGCAAGCAACCAGGGTTAAACGTCCCATTTCTCTCACCTTGATCACTTGCTTAAAGCAAAACCCTGAAACCTTAACCCACCTTCCTTTACTCCGTGCAAATTTAGGGAGTACATGCAGATATTCTATATGCTGTCAGTCCCAATGCCATCACTCACCTAGACTAGAGAAGCCACTTTAGCAGTGTGGGAGCCTTTCACATTGTCCCACACCTGCTGTTACGGTCTCAGGCTCTGCACACAGTGTGTGGCATCCCAGAGACCAGGTGTGCTGTTGACAAGCACAACCCCAGGCAACAATACAAGAAAGTGCTGGTGGCAGAGCCAACTGCCTGCTCTGCTCTTCTGTCCTCGCTATAAATATTCACATTGTTGGAGCAGAGGCTGCAGAGAGCTCTGAGTCCTGCTTTGATGAAACATCTCCCTAATCGAAAGGTACAGACCTCTTGTCACCAGGAAAGGAAAAAGCCAGGAGTCCCAATAGCACACAAACCAACATCCCAGAGCTGCAAAATCAGACAGGGACAAGGCCCACCTTCATCTGGCCTCCTGTTGACTTGCTTTGTAGCTTTATTGCACAGCAATCATGTGCAGACCTTTCTGTTAACATTTCCAGGCTTATTTTGACAGTTTCCCCTATTTTTACATACCTCTCTTTTGTAAAATTGAATGGCCATGTGCTGGATTTATACAGCCCGCCATAGCACTAAAACTAATTGCACTGTGGTTGTACTGCAGAGCATCTCTCCCACTAATGACTTGTAGAAAAGGTTCCATGCATAGTTAAGGGCCAAAATGGCATCCTCTGAGGGCTATAAGCATCATTTGTTGTGCATAGTAGCTGTCTGTGCATCCCATCTCTGGCTCAGTTTCTATGGGGAGTGGAAATCACCCTGTGTTACTACCTGTGCTAAACCTGCAGCTCCTCTCACCTCACTGGACATCTCCTGATCATTACCACAGTGCTGATCAGGGGCAGCCACACTTCAAGTATCATTTACTGCTACATTTTTAGTAATAAAATCTGGGATTTCCAGCCAAAATGACTCCCAAAATGTCCCTTTCTCCATCATACTCTACTCTGTAACACATTAAACAATATCTTGCACACAGTGCCACCTCCATCTGTATCCCTGCTCTGCTTTCCCTTTCAATCTCCTTTACTGACAGTGCTGCACCCACCGAATCTCCTCTACCTATCAGGTCATGGAAGTCAGCTATACCATGGTGCTTTTTGATCCCATGGTGCTTTTTGATCCCATGGTGCTTTTTGACATCATGGTGCTTTTTGATGTCATACATCTGATTTTTCACTACCTTATTTTCCATCCTTCTGGCACTGGTGTAAGAACAACAGTAATTCTTACCCTCATTCTATGAGCTGCTATTGCACTCCTAAAGCACCTGCTCTTGTCAGCAGTCTAATCTGCCTTCGTTGGTTGCAGTTGTGCTGTCTACACGGCTCTCATCCACACTCAGATCCTGCAGCTCTGCCTGGGCCTTGTGCATGGACAGAGGGCACTTCTGCAGTCTTTGCACAAAAGGAAAGAAGCAGCTGTATTTCATGAATGCCTCAACCCAGCCATCCAGAAATGCCAGATATCAAACTGCTTTTAGTCAAGATAATCATAAAGTCATAGAATCACCAAGGTTGGAAAAGACCTCCAAGATCATCTAGTCCAACCATCCATCTACCACCAGTATTTCTCCACTAAACCATGTCCCTTAGTACAAGATCGACCCATTGCTCACTTGAGTAATTGGCTGTTGTCTTAGTACTCATTAATAATGTTGCTTAAAGCAATTGCTGGTAGTGCTCTGACTTCTCATTGTGTCAAACAGATAGAATGGGTCATTTTGCTGCCCAAAACATCAGAGGTGGATATTGCTAGTAGGGCAGTAGAAGCTGAACTTTCCCACCAATATCCCCTTACATTTTGTCATCGTGTGACAGATGGCAGCAGAGGGGCAATCTGATAGAATGGCATCTGACATGGAGGTACGTCTGGCGCAAAGGTACGACACTGAATTTCCTCCATGCAGAAAAGAATGGCACCCATTGACATTCATCAACGCTCACTGACTGCTGATGGAGACAGAGCAGCAGATGTCAGCACAGTGAGGTGGTGGGAGGCACATTTCAGCTGTGGTGCCAGAAGCAGTGGGTTACCTCCACTGGTGCAGATTTTTACAAGTGTTGCATGCAGGCTCCTGTTCATCGCTGAAGAAAATACACAGCTAATGCTGATGACTTTGTGGAAAAGCAGTGTTTCGCAGCTGAGAATTTGCTCTGCCAAACTGTGCTCATTGAACCTGTTGCAGTTTCCGTGGAAATAAATATGAGGCATTACTTTCAGAGCGACCTACATATATGTGGCCCAAGACAATTCCTCTCCATTCAGTGTGGCCCAGGCAAGCCAAAATGTTGGACATGCATGGACTACTTGTACGGTCTGTGTCCCAACCATGTGAGCTGAGGCCATGTGTTGCAGTGTGTGGGATGTTTACCTCTCCTCCTTGGCACTGGATTGCAAGTGGTCTGCAGCACAGCACCAATGGGAAGAACAAGTCTGGGCATTGTTCACATGTTCCGTTTTCTGTTTTCCAAAGTGGGTTTCCAAAATGGTTAGGGAAGCTCTTTTTCAGAAATGAAACTGCCAATCTGATGGTAGTAATGAAGAACAATAATCGGACAAATGGATGCTTGGGTCAGAGTGACTCATAGTGAGCTGGCAGCATGGGATCCAGACTGACAGCCCACCTGCAAATGTCCAGGCAAACACAAATCTGGAATAGCCAGGAGCTCAGGAAATGACTGGGAGCTGTACAGAAACACCCGACAGTGTGGGGACGTGTCCCTTGTTTTCATTAGTTAGCTAATCTTGAATCCACAGCCAGGCTTCTGACGTGTGTCCTGATAGAGAACACAATGAGCCACATTCAGGCTTTACATATACGGGGACCAGATAAGAGCAGCATTTCTATGTGCATCTGCCCTGTGCACTCAATAAATGCAGCTTCTAGTCCATGCATCTGCAGATTTATGGAACCAAAATCATATCCACATGAGGTCTGATAGCCCTAGCTCTTCCTGGCTTTTGCCCCAGGAATGGCACCCCAATTGGGTTTTGTGGTAGGAGCAAACATCCTTACTGAAAATGATTCGAGTTCTCCATGATTTCGCAGCCATGTAATTTATGAAATGTCACCTTGAATAGAGATTTAATATTTCATATCAGGTCGAACGTATCCATTCATTTTCCATCAAGATCAAGTCTACCAGTGCTGGAAAAGACCTAGGGGTTGCAGTGGACACTCGGTTGAATACTAAGGTAACAGTGAGCTCTCTCATTGCAGAAACGTAGCACTGTCTATCCCAGTGAAAACGTGACTCAGTGGAAAAACAGGAGAAACATACAACAATGGGAAAGGGAGTCATAAAGGTCACAGACCCAAAGGCTTCTCAGCACTGACAGACACTACAGGGGACACTGGTTACACATTGTAGCTCGGGAAATTCAAATTTAACATAAGGGGAAAAAAATGGCACCGGGAGGATGGTGCAGACTTGGAAGAGTTCACAGAGGGCTGCATCTTTGGAGGTTTTCCATGTTTCACTGCAGAAAACCACAGCTGGCTTGATCTTGTGTTGCTGATAGCCTTGCTCTGAGCACACCATTGGATCAAAGGCATCCAAACATGCCTCCCAATCAACACCTCTTGGATTCCATCAGTATAACACTAATTTCAATCAATACATCAAGAACAGGACTTCAAGAACTTAATCTACATCCTGTGACATGGTTCAATACCCTGAAATTATGCTGCAGATTCTTCACAGTCAGCCTACTGGACCACTTCAAGACACAGAAACTTCCTGTGAAGGAATTAAGGATGCTGTTCCACAAATGTCTCTTCTGCTTTCATAAAATAGCCAGCCAAAAGACTGCTAAAGGCATCACTGGGCTCTCTGAGTACAAGCTGGATGACATCTGGAGACTAGAATAAAATCTGAATTAGCCCACTGAGAGCAGGATTATCGACATTTACGTTACTGAAAGTCAGAAATTTACCTAGAGAGCTTCTCACTGGATTTACCAAGGTGAGTGACAAGCCACCTTGCACTGTATTTTATGCTATTGAAAAACAGTGCCTATTCCCTGTGTCTCAATTATAACAGACAAGCTGAAAGATTACCAGTCATTAAAGGTTCCTGGCCAAGAAGGTTTTAGATTTAAAATTGGCCCAAGAAAAATGTCTACTTTTGTCCAAGGACACAAAGTAGCTGAGTTATTTCAGAGTTCCCATGCCAAGCTTGACCTGAGTCCAAGTCAAGAAAACTCAGCTGAAGGCTCCAGAAGTTCTTTTTAAAGGTTGGAAAGGATTGGAAGCATTCCCATTCCTGTCTCAAAGGACTGGGAGCCCTGACTCCAGCTCTGACCTGTCCACATCAGCTGTAAGCCACCCAAAGGACACACCAGCTTCTATCAGGTGTGGGTGCATTGCTCACAGCAGGAGAGATGGGTAACTGCAATGCACATCTCCTGTTACTATTGCCTACTCTATTATTATGCATTTTGATATAAAATTCCAAGCACTTCCTTGGTGTCAGTGGTTCTTTGGAGTGGGCACACAATGTCTTCAGCTCTTTTCTTGGATTTCCAGTCTTAAATGACCTTCATATCTGCCTTTATCATGGTTTTCTGTATCATTTCCAGGAACTCAGTCCTGGTATATTCCAAAGTAGTTTTGCCTTTTGCTGAAGTGCCCCTGTCAAAGAGATAATGTAAAAGAAAGCTGTGCTGCCCTGCCCACCCTGCACTAAGGACAGGACAAGGAGGTGCTGCTCCACTCCAAGCTAAATTCCCCTGGTGTTTTCTTTGAGACTGTAAGTCATAGAAAATCCCCAGTTGGAAGGGACCCATAAGGATCATTGTGTCCAACGTGTTGCTCCTCACAGCACCACCCAAAAACAAGACCATACGACTGACAGCACTGTCCAGTCTCTTTGGGATCTTTGATGAGGATGACGTAGAGGCAGAGCCACCAGGCCATCAGTTCTTGTTGCTACTATCAGAGACATCGTGCCCTATTCGCACAGTATGCCTAAAAGTCCCTCTCACCAGTGCTGGTGCTAAGCTGAAAGAGAGCAAAAGTGATGAGAAAAAAAGCAAAAAAAGAAAATAATGCCACAAGAGTCAATGAGCCTAACTGGAAATCAGTTATCAGGTGGCCACAGACACGAGGTGGGATAATCAAAACAAAAGGGCTGGAAGGAAGCATGGATCAAACAGAAGCCCACTCTGCAGCTCGAGCTTTATTCCCCTCTCCCCCTATAATCACATTCCATCTCCCTCCCAGCCCCCCAGCATCTAGGGACCCCACGGAGCATCACTGCATGGTTGGCATCTCTCCAAATATCTCTCCCTTGCTTGCAGTGGAAAATGCTTCCTTTTTAAAAACAAACAATACCGATGCAGAGGAAAAGGAAGAATAATAAGAGCCATTATGGCTACTTTACAGCGTAATAAGGGAGAATCACACAGTAAATGGGAGTGGGGAACACATGAGCACAGTGAATGTAGAGTGGAGAGCACAATGGCAAGCGAATAGAAGCAGCAGTCCCTACATGCACCGGGCTGCAAGGAGCAGAGAGGGCACAAGAAAAGGCTCCAGAAATACCTTCAAAGACAGAAGATGACAAACAGAAGCCTAGCCCTATGGGATCACGACAGCAAATAACAGATGACACAGACGAAGCTGAAGCATTTGGCGTATTCTTCAGCACTCGGAATAAAGAAATAATTGCAACAAGCTGTGTAAGGCAACGCATTTTACAAAGAGATTAGACAGGCCAGGTGTGAGAAAGGATGAGTTAAAGATGACTGCACCAGAACAGAGGTACTCAGATCTACAGCACCTGGTGGCATCCCCCCCAGAACACTGAAGGATTCAGCTGAAGCAGTCTCTGAACTGCTTGCTATACCTTCAGGCAGTCCGATAGAGCAGGGATTGAGGCAGAAGTATAATATCTGTTTTCAGAAGAGGAAGGAAGGAGGTGGGGGTGGAAATTATAGGCCAGCTTCAAATTATAGTTTGCTTCCAGAGCCCGGAGATTTTCAGTAAAACAATATTAGACAAGGAGATTATAGTCACCCAAAAGAGAAGTAATAAAAACGCCAGGGATGGATCTCTGAAGAACAAATCATATCAGGCTAGGCTCATTCCTTTCTTCGCCATAACAGCTGGCCTCCTGAATGGTAAGAAGCATCAGACCTAAAGCCCAGTTCTCTAGGGGTGTTCTTAATTTATTTTGTAGTTGTTGTCAAAGAAGCTTTGCATGATGAAACAAACTGGGAAGTGGGCACAGTGGGGGTGGGTTGATGGTTGCACTGGATGATCTCAGCAGTCTTCTCCAAACCTTAACAACTCTAAGTAGGATCACAGAGACATTTCAGAATGAAGGTGTCCAATGCTGAGTTCTACAGCTGTTCCCAAACCATTGCATCCCTCTGCTGAAATCTACCTTGCTGGGTAACTGAGAGCCCATAACATCCCAACAGCTGAAGCTTGAGTGGGAACAGAGCATCGCATTTCCTGCTCGAAGCATCCTCTGCTTAGTTTTGATTTGCTTTCTCCAGGAAAGGGTCTAGGTCTTACAGAGCAACCTTCCCTCCTCTCTCAAGTCCTAACTGATATTTCCATCTTTATCTTGCGTTTGTTTCTTCCCCAAAACTATTTTTTTTTTTTTTTTTTTTTTTTTTAAGGTTTGGCCTGATCCCAACTTCTCGCTTTCCCTTTTTGTGATCCACTTAAAAACATATCACTCCCATGTTACATTTTTAGGCCCCCTCAGATGTCCTTGCTGCTGCTTCATGGTCAGCTGCTCCCTCTTTCTGAGCTAACAGAGCTATTAAAAGCCAAGATTACTATTGCTGTACAGAAAGGGGGCTGCTGACTCACCTCTTCTTTGCAAACACCCACAGCTTGCAGAAGCAGGGTGAAGCCCTTCTCAAGCCTTCTCTGCTTGTTGTTCACATTTTCTGAGCCTAAAAGGGGATTAAGAATGATTTCCCACCCCGGGTATTTCCTTGATGTGCTTTGCAGTTGGTAACATGTGTTGCTGAGAAATTTCTTGGAGGCAGAATCAGCAACAGACATAAATCAGGTAGAGAACTGCTCTGGCCAAAAACGTTGGCTGCACCTTTTTGCTTGGAACAACAGAGGTTGGAGGAAACCTCTCCCCCCAGCGAGGCCTGGGGTAGGTGGGTGCACCCCAGAGAAGCCCCAGTCTCATAGCAGCCAGAAGAACAGCCAGGTTTTCCATGTCTCTCCTTGCCTCCACCACCCTCGTGCTCTTTATAATCTCTCCTGGCACTCGGAGTGGCAAACATTCAAAGCTGGCAGTCCATCAGGAAGACTCAAACTGGCTCTGCTTAGGGATAAGCAGTTCAGAAGAGCTGTGTTTTGCTCATAAGCTGAGTTCTGATTCATTGGCTTTCATCTAGACATTGCAATACAGCAAGACATTGAGCTCCAGGAGACTCTCCCAGGAGCGTGACAGTGGTGCAGCCCTCCCTTATCACCTTCTCTTCCTGGGGATGGGATTTCTGACCCCTCCCTGAATTCAGAAGGAGGTTATAATTTTAGCCTTTAAATTGGCAGTGCTACAACACACCTTGGAGGAACTTAGACTGGGACAATACAGTCCTCCTACATCAAGCACCTAAACTCCCTTCCTCTTCCAGTGTGAGAAGGAAATATCTAAAGGACGTATCTACCTACTGAAAGCATTCTAGGTTAAAAAGAGCTCTTCCTTTTTTTAACTCACATCTGGAAAGAGTTACCTGCACTTAAAGAGGGGCTGTTACAGCTGGGCAGCATAAGCCAATCTCCCTGCACTGCTTAGTCAGCCCCGAAGCCTGAGGAGAAGTACTCCCAGGTGGCACAGAGCCTGAAAATGATGTGCTGCAGTCCTAGGCATTTGCAACACTTAAGGCTCCTGGGAAATTTAGCTCTTGAGCCAGTCTGACATATTTTACTTTTTTTTTTTAATTTTGCCCTCTTTATATTTATTACAGGTTGCACTTAATCATGCTGAGCTGGTGAGTAATATCTTTAAAATGCTCTGGCAATTCCATGCAATTTTTGGAACTTCTCATAGAGAAGAAAAAAAGAAATAAAAAGGTTCTGCTGAAGATGAGTCAGGCCGTGAGAAACAGGCTCTGTGTGCTCACTCTTGGGTTAGCAAACGGTTTGTGAGCAGATTCTGATTTCCTCAACTGGGTCATTCTCTAAAAGCACTTTGGACTCATTTTCATGTGTCACTCAGAGATCCAGGGTGACTTGAAGAGTTCAGCTGGTTACCAGCTGCTTTCCACAACGTGATTCGGGTGTGTGTTTTGTCATTTAACTCGTGCAGTTTTGCTGCTGCATCCCACATTGATGGGTGAATGACAGCTGGAAGAAGAAGAGGGGATGCGCACAGGCTTTGGTCTAGGTAACTTGTGCAGTTGTTTGCAGGCAGCAACAGGCTCAAGGGAGAAATGATCTGATGCGGAAAGCTTTTGACAGCAGCATGTTCTGTGAGGGCTGGCCAAAGTGCCCAGCCTGGGTTGATGGATCATCACCCCACATTCCTCATGCTCTGCAGAGAGGTAGGGATGTGGGTGAGCAGACACCAGCATACTCAGAACCTGCGTCCTCCACTCTGCAAGTGCCAAACTCTCTTTCCATTTGCACTTAGGAAATGCTTTCCCCTCCGCTCGCCTCTCACCCCCCCTTCTAATAAACAGCCCGAGCCCTACAGGGGAAGAGTCAGATGGTATCATTACATTAACTTTATATTGTACTAGTAACTTATTTTTATTAAAACAGGTGCGCGCTCCAAGGAGGGAAAGTTATATAATGCCCTGGAAGTTAGTTTATACAACCTGGAAAACAAGAATTACATTTCTCATCTAAGTCCACTGCTAGCAGCAGAGATTGTTCCTGTAATGGGGAATATGAAAAGGATGGATGGCCTTCCTCTCAGCCTTGTAGCAGCTGTAATGAGAGGAAGTCAGTTTGGAATGCCCCACAGGGAATTGGGTGCTTCACTGCCTGGGTAATCAGGAAAATTTACCCTTCATAGAGGCTCCTTGGTGGAGCCACCGTACAATGGAGGGGTGCAACTTCATCTGCAGAAATCTTCTTTGGCTGAAGAAGGGAGGATTTATGACAGCTGAGATTGCATTGCAGGCACTGACAAAGCAGAGCGGCTACCTCCATCGGAGGAGATAGCAGGGATGCCTCTGTGTGCATGCCCACGTATCACTGGCATGGAGACAGGTCAAGAAAAGGGTCCCAGGCCTGCACTGTGACCATGGTGGTTTGCTCTGGTGACATCTTCAGCTGTTCCTCCCCACATGCATGCGGGGTGGCATGAACCGACTCGTGGAGCACATTGATCATCACCACATTCCTGCCAAATCCAAGGGTCTCCCGATCACCTGAGGTTTTCCCTTCAGTCACAGAGCCAGAAAAATGGACAATTCTGTGGCCCTGTTCTTCACTACCATTAAGAACAGCTATGGGCCATCACCCTTGGCCACCTCTGTCACCTGTGATAGAAGCAGTGGCCGTGTGACAGTGTCATGTAGTAGAGAACAGCCTCTTCAGAAAGGCACTTGATTAGGGATATATTCTTTACACAAAAGAGCAGTGATTGAAGTGCCAGCCCTTTAGAAGTCACCTTTGCTTGGGGGGGTGCACACTGCTGGGGGTGGCAAAGCAGACTGCACAGGAGAAACATTTCCCCAAGCAGGGCATGATTCTTACATCATGGTTTTGTCTCCATGCTTGCCCCAGGACTAGAGCTAATGTGCTCAAACAAAGGAGTTTCCACCCACCACACAGACCCAGCTTCTAGAAAATTAACTCCCGGGAGTTAATTACTTTTAAAATGAACTCCAAGCTCAAGCTAAAAAAGTGAGCTCTCCTGCTGCTTATACAATGTCTTCTCTGCTGCCACCTCTCTGTAAATCCAAACCAAAACTACAATCTCTCCATCTTTCCCTATTAGAATAAGTCCCTAGGAGAGGTCACATTTCTCATTCCCTATTTTCTGATGCTGCAACCTGAATATATGTATATATATATCATATATATATGTATGATGTTCTGTACAACTCCAGGGAAGTCAGGCTAGAGGAATTATTTACCAAGTGAAAGAGCAGAAGCTGTCATAGCGCTGTGCAGGGCCACCAGTTCCTCTGTTGGAGATACGGGGTTTGAAGGGATGCACAGAGGTGGACTTTGGCTCTCAGAAGTGATAATGCTGCTTTCCCTCTTCTCCAAAGATGCAGGACAATGATGAGATTGCTGCTTAGACTGGGAGTGCCAGTGAAGCCAAACCAGGCTGTGAGTCACACGGGTTTGTCTGGCAGGAATAAACGCTGGGCTCAGGATGAACAAGGATGGATATGGCTTGGCTCGTGGAAGCAGAGCACTCTGCTGGGAGCATGGAGCAAAACAGGAGGAAAAGCTCTCTGAGCATAATCCAGTGCAAACAGCCTGATCCATCACATCCCAGGGAGAGTCAGAGCAACGCTGCTCTCCCAGCCATCAATTAGGCTGAGAACAGTTCAAGCTTCCCCTAGAGAAATCTAAACCAATTTGATGCTCTGGGTTTCAGAACGTGGAAGTGCCAGAGCTCTGAAGATGTTCAAAATTAGGGATGTTTTGAATTAAAGAATAAAATAGCTCATGATGGGCACTTTGTACCGGAAATTTGGTGTCAGCCTGCTTTGCAAAGCCATCAACATCTGTGTGATACTGATGACCTGTAGGATCAGATTTTGTACTGGAAAGGGGCCAGGTTTTGCTAGAACTGTAGGTGAGACATGTAGGGTTGCAACACAGGTCTAGGAAGTATTTCAACGTGCACTTTCCATATCTATACCAAAAGTTAGAGACATGGGAACTGCTCAAGATGCCCTCCACTAACAGGTGGCTGGGAGCTCACAGCTTAGTTTGTCAACCCAGTGATCAGATTTGCACATTTGAGAAATGGAGGCCACCATAGAAATCATGTCTCCAAGACAAACTCAAGGAGCTACACAGTACAAGTACTCCCTGGAGGCAGAGCATTCCCACAGCTCACAGGTTTGCTAGGACTTTCCTTCCTCCCTTGCATTATACACGCTTCCTTTAGATATTGAGAGCATTGAGCAATCCAGGGCTGCTTGACCCCCAACCCACAGTAGAGGCCAGGCTCTTCTCAACACACATTATGTCTGGATAACGTGCATGGAGCACACATGCCCCAAAGGAACCCTACCACATGCACAACAGGATCATTCTGTTCCAACCATTGTGTTTGGGGGGTAGCGAACTGCACCAAGCAGAGCGATTTAGACACCTGTGAGGACAAGTTCCTGCCTCTACAGTCATCAGGTGAGAGTATGCAAGGTAGGATGCTGCCCACATCCTTTGGGTAGGCATAGGGCAGTGCTTCCCCAGCCCAGCTGCAGTCACACCAGGTAGCCCACGCTTAGTATGCAAGCTCTATTTCCTAGAAGGCTTTTGGAGATGAGATGCCTGTCACCATAAACCAGCACCCAAATGCTCACTGACAGTGGCCAGACCTTGTGTTAATTCAGTTCCCACCCACTCCGCCTGTCTCCCATGCCTGCACTTTGTTTAACCAAGTGACCTCTGGTGGAATTTACAATCTTCCCATCGCCTTGATTTATTAGTCGCAGCCTCTGGGTCTGATGATTAGATGGTGTGAGCCCAGCTCTATCCTTTTTTTTTCCTAAGTCTACAGCAGGTTATTTGTTTATGACAAAGGCCGATAATAAAAAATACTCTGCCACTTATTCCAAGTCACATCACCATGGTAACAATGATCAAAGTTTTTGAGTTTTTCCTCAAAAGAGTTTGCTGGGGAGGAAGGTTATAGAGATCTTCATGTACACTCATCTGGTGTTTTCTAGTGATTTATCTGGCACCGGTTGGTCCGTTATGTGTGTTTGTTTGTGGACGTCAGCTGCTCTCTTCTGTATCTCTGCCCATATCTCCTGGCCTCTGTCCTTCTTTGCACAGCTCCCTCACTCAGCCATTCTGCTCTCTTCATCTCACCCAGCCCCTGGCTGTAGGTCACTGCTTCCCTTCCAGCTGTCTAACTGCAGATTCCATGGGTGCCACACACGGTGGGTACAGGGATGTGCCTCCAGATGCGTGATCTGAGAGCTGAGGGGTGTTTGGGACACAGGGCCTGAGAGGCACGATTCCTCCCATTGAGGAGAGGCTTTTCTGAGGCTTGACTGATCTGATATTCAATCAATGCCTTCAGAGGACGAGGTTTCTTGCAGGACCACCTTGGGTGTCTCTGATGTCTGACTGAGAGGAGTTCTGGACTGCAGGTGTACTTCTGAGGAGAGATGGACCCCATCCTTGGACTCAGGTCCCCATGGGTAGGTCTGCAGCATGAGAGAGTTTGATACCCAAGGCTATCCAAAATCACTTCAGGTGCTGCCAGCCACTGTTACCTTTTGGTGTCCTGAAAAGCCACGCATCCAGGAATGGTGTGAAAACTCTTTCCTGAAAGATGGCATTCCTCCAGCAGCAGCCCTTCCTCTTCCTGACTTACACATTACACTTAGATGGAAATGCCCCTCATACCAAGCATGGTGGCTCGTGTGCTGTACCTCTTGTTGACAGTGTCATTTGGCAATGCCTCTGTGAGGGTGAAAAGAGGAAAATGTGGGGAGATCCCCAGCCCAAGTGTTTTCCCCATCCTTACTCTTTAGATGTGTAGCAGTCTTGGCGATTTTATCAGATTCATCTTCTCAGCAGGGCCAGCTTAACTGACGTACAGGCTACATACACCACTACATCGTGTGATGTACCTTGCCCTGAGGCAATTCCCACTGTTTCTCCAAGGTTTCCATCTGGAGGTGTTCAAGTCAAGGCGGCTGCTGCCCTGTCCCCCTCCAGTTAGTCTACACTTGCTAGCTTCAGACATAAACCACCACAATGCAGAAGTACATACCCAGACCTCAACCTGGGCCATGTTGTTCTTTGCAGGCTGCTTTCCCAAGCTTGGCCAAGCATGATTCCCAGTCAATCCTCTTGTTGATCTGCCACGGTTTCATTCCAGCAGCCTTTCTGCACAGAGAAATTCTCCTGCCCACTCACTGCACAGAAGAGATACCAATGCCTCCTCCTGCATCCAGCTCACTACTGAAGAAAACTGTACTCCTGCAAAGCTGCAAAATCACTTTCCTTTGACCTTTCCCACCTCAGATGACACTGACAAGCCACCAGGCTCACCCCACCCACATGCCATTCATCAGACATGTCTTCCTAGGCAGAAATCCTCTACCTCATTTCTACCCCATTCCCACCTCATGTTCTTGATCTCTCCAGCACCACAGGTTAAGTGCACTACAGGCTTGTTCTTCTGCACATCCAACATGGATTAGGTTGAACCAAAGTGCCACCCTGCACCTTTAGCTCCATCCAGAGTCACCAATTATTGCTTTTTGGTTAAAATCACAGGCAAAAGCTCAGTCCAGAGCAACATGCTTGTTTTGGCAGTAAAGTTTTGGGAGCCTCACCTCATGATTTGTTTCTCCTCCTCATTATTATCATCACTCTCCTTACACTGGTGCTTAATCTTATGCATATTGATTATTTTGTCTCACTGGTTAGCGATTGTTTATTTTAGACTAACATTTTCTATTCCCACATTTCTGCACACTAAGGTGATTTATAAAGGCAGTAAAACAATGAGCGCTTGTTGCAGAGAACTCAAAAGGCTTTGCTGTGCTAAAGGTTCCTGGGAATAATAAATCAAAACTAACCTTGTTACCAGAGTGTAATCCCTGCTGCATTCACCTATCCTCCACCTGACACCATCCAGAGCTCTCGTGACCCACAAGACAACTTCATCTGCCCAAGGCTGCCTACAACCCGCAGGTCCCCCCAGCTTATTCCCTGTGCGTGCCATTCACACCTAGCAGAAGCAAAGGATGGATGGACTTCCTGGAGAGGAGCTCCACAACAGCCTCAGAAGCTGCCCTTATGGCCTTCAGGCCACGTGAAGACAATCTGCCAGCTCCATAATCTAAGAACATCTTTTGTAGTGTTTGCAAAGATCCACAGTGAAAGCAGCGCGCTCATCCCCCAGCCAGAGCTGCGACTGCTGAGGGAGCAATGCTGAAGACACGGTTACCTCCACCATTCACACTGCATCCTGCAAGGTCATTAGACCTGTCATAGAATCACAGAGCCATTAAAGTTGGAAAAGACCTCCAAGATCCTCAAGTCAAACCCCAACACACCCCGCCATGCCCAATGCCCACGTCCCTCAGTGCCACATCCCCACCGTTCTGGAACACCTCCAGGCACAGTGAGCCCACCACTTCCCTGGGCAGCCTTTGCCAATGCATCACCACTTCTTTCTGAGAAGAAATGTTTCCTAATTTTTCCAACTTGATACCCTTTTCTTGCTAGCACTGAGGTTTTTTCATGCTCAGAACCCCCCATTCTGTCTTATTCAGGTCAATGGGTCTCTTTACATCCATGCAACAACTCTGGAAGTCTCTATCAACATAAGGATGTACCCATTCTCTTCCTGAGGGCTTTGTGCAAGCAGCCAGATGTCACACACTGCCAAGCAAGGCTTTGCTAAAAGAGCTGGAGAAGAGCTGCCTATGAGAGCAGTACAGTGTTTGTGTGAATGCTGGGGATTCAGCACAAGAACTGTGAAGGGCAGGACTGCTTAGAAATCAATACAGCCCTGCTGTGTTACATAGTTTGTATCTTCTGCCCCTGGATATATATTCACCTGCTTGCATACTTGTAAAGCACGGGTGGCTATATCAGTCAAGGCTGCCTGTCAAGGCTGGCATCTCAGCTAGGACAGTCTGGTGGCTGTGATAAATTAAGGGTGATTCAGAATTCGCTATCAAAACCTTTTCTCAGTGAAAAACTAAGATCCTGGAAGAAAAATCACAGAAGGCAGGAAACAAACACTTTTCTTGAAACGCTGTCACTGAGAAGGAGAAAACTCAAAAGTACCAGAACTTGAGGGAGAACTTCTCCCTCATCAGAGAACAAGAGAATTCATACTGCGTACAAAATTGATTTCAAAACTTTGTCTCCTTCTCTTCATTCATTTCAGAGGAAGCAGCAGATGCCTGCCCCAGTAGTGCTCTCCCAGGGGTACAGCCATCAGCTGCATTGCCTCTCATAGAGGGTGAGCATCTCTCCCCAATTTTCAAGTTAGGAATGACCCCTCTTCACATCTACGTGGCAGCCAGGGAGTGCTTAGAAGCTGTGTTTGAGATCCATCCCAGTAGGAGTCATCCTCATTTCTTCTCTGTTTTTTGAGAAGGATGAGCCCAAGCTCTGTACAGTCTGATTTGGGAAGAGGCTGGTACCCACAGAAACAAAGCCACAGTTGCCTTCAAAGTCACCTGCAAAGCTCTCTCATCTCCTTCAGAGTAAGAATGTATCTTGGTTTTTCCCCTGGCTGGAAACAGGAATAACAGACAAGAGGGCTAAAACCAGGAACACATATATAATTCACAAAGCTCTGTCAGTTCCCCAGGCTGTCCAGATTGTATGGAACCAGGCCCAGAAGGAGTTGGCACCAGCACTTATAAGTGTTCACACCAGCCCCACATTCCAGTCCCAAGCATGCAAATACAGCCCAAGGGTTTGGTTTCCGTGAGGAAATAGATGCAAAGCAATTTTGCAACCTTAGGAGCTGCTGTGGAACAAAGCCATGGTGGTTCTGGTGAGGAATCCACTAAAAGAGGTGACAACGGTGTTAATCAACCCTGCCTTGAGTGTATATATCTACACCTCTGGTTGCAAAACCAAAGGATGTGTGAATGCCACATTGGCTAATGGTGATGCTCCCCTGGGGCCAAGCTACACTCTAAACAGACCACAGACCATCTGTATCAATGTGGGCTGAGCACGGAGCTGAGTGCCCTACTGCACTCAGTTAGCATATGCTACAGCCTGCACAGCCCCCCTGCTTCTGGAAGCAAGATAGAAGCTGGCTCTGCTCTGTCCTGGGCTGCAGACACACACCGAGTAAGCTGACCTGAAACGAGATGCTCCCAATTACTACACCATCCCCACCTGACAGGCACTCTCCGTACATCCCCTCTCTCTCTCTAAATGCCCCATTGCTTATCTGAGCTCCCAGCGTGTAGTTCCTGGCAGCCTCACAAAGAGACGAGCCCTGGAGGTAGCAGGATGAATATTCATCGTCACCGTGTCTGCAAGGTGAGTGGAGGCTCTCAGCACATCCACAGGCGAGCAAGATATCCATCATAAAATTCACATTCAGGGTCTTATTCCTCTTCTAGCATTAAATATTCAACAACAGAAACTTTCAAGACTCTCCACAATGTAATTACAGTGCCAGGAGGATCGTCTTCAATTGCTCAGTCCCAGCTCACTGCTAGGACCAGCTCAGCCAGCAGGAGAGCATGGGTGGCCCTGCTATGAGTGGCATCTCAGCTGCCTGTGCCTGCAAGGACAGGCTTGCCAAAGGTAAAAGAGAATGAGAGGGACTGCAGGAACAGCACAGCTGGCCAGGAAGATGAAAAAAAGGGTGAAAAAAATCCCATTGAGCTCAGTGCAATAAACCAAAATAAATAAAAATAGTAATGAACAAAATAAATACAAAAAAATAAAACACAAACATAAAAGATAAAGAACGTGGAAGGAAGATGTGTACAATCTCTCGAGGGCAGTGATTCTGGGAGCAATACAAGTGAAGAAGGAAATGGGACAAGAGAAGTGACCATGGAGAAAGCCATGGTCTCCATAGCCCCAGAGCAGAGCCACACTGGAACACACTTGTGCTCAAAAGCAGGATGAGGAGAGTGGCTCCTTCTCAGACACTTGCTAAGACACCATTGGTAATTGAACAGAGGGTGTTGCTAACTCACAGTATTACCCACAGGAGAAGCAGATTAAGTAGCGCATCCACATGTGTGAAGAAAACGTGTCAGCCATCATTTAAGAGAGAGGTTCTTAGGAAACATTGGTTGCACACTCCAGATTTGACATAAAAACAGTTTTGCTCTTACAGCAATTACTCTAGAATGCTGACAAATAGGGAAGAAGAGTGTCAAATTCAGCGTGTCACTGGGTGACTGGAGAGTAACAGAGGATTGCTTAGTATTAATTAATATGCCAAGGTTTAATTTGCAAGGTAGCATCCTCTAGGGAAACTGGTCCTTGGCAGAGTAAAGGAAAAGCTGATACAGGATTGAGTTAATAAAGAATTAAAGGCTAGGAATATTATCAAGTCCAGTCAGCATGGTTTTGTGCAATGCAGCCCTGCCCTATAAATCTGTTCTCATTTGCAGAGGAGAACACACAAGCGGCTGATAGGATAAAGTGGTCAGGCACAATCAGGCTTTACAGCTTTGGATTAAAACCAGTTCTAGATGATGCTGGTGAAGCCAACGTGTAAATTGAGCGCTGGACAAAAACAGCAGATCTCAAAATGAGGAGGGATATCTCTTCAAACAACGGTGTTACAAAGGGATTTTGCAAAGGCTCTAACCGCTGGAACCAGAGTGAAGTGAGATGACAGAGACAGTGATAAAAACTGGCTTGGAAGACAAACTCTGCCAAGTGATCAGTAAAGAGCAGTAAGACAAGATGTCCAACTGCACCAGTTGGCAGCCCTTGCCAGGTAGCAGCTTCACCTTCTTCAAGTCTGTTTGGATTTCCCCATAGCTTGCTACCTTATGGTCTTCATGTTCCTCTTACGTGGACCAGCAGGTGAGGTGGAGCTGATAATTACACAAACACATGGCCTGGTTTTGCTTCATCATTAGGCATCCCACTCAAATCAATGAAATAAAGGGCTGCTGAAAAAATCCATTCCCTCGCCCAGACTCGCCTCCTGGCAGCATCTGCCTTGCTGTGCTCTGCTCTCACCCTTTGACAGCCCTGGCTGCATATTATTGCTTAATTATCATCTCCTTACATCAGCACTGGAACATTTAATACGGTCTGTGCTCTGCCTGGCATTACTGTAAAAGCGGTTAACAAATGTATCTCCATGTCTCACTAATCACACTAAAATCATGATCACTATTCTGTTAGGAGCCTTGCTAATGAATAGGCATGAACTGCAGCTCCCAGGGACCAAAAGTGTCTTTCTTGCCTGCCCCTCCTGGAGCTGAAACCACAGCTAAGCTGCTTCAGGACAAGGACTCGTATCTGGCATGCAGCAGCCTCTGGGACACCCAGCAGAACTCACCCTTGTGACAGATCATCTGCTCCCAGGGGAAACTACAATTCCTGGAGAAGCACCAAGGTGAAGCATTTTCATAGAATCATTAACAGAATCACAGAACTGTAGGGGTTGGAAGGGACCTCCAGAGATCATCGAGTCCAACCCCCCTGCCAAAGCAGGTACCCTACACAACGATGGAGAAGACCTCTGAGATCATCCAGTCCAACAGTCAGCCCTTGTCCACTCAACCATGTCCCCACATGACACATCTACACCTTTCCTGAGCACCTCCAGACCCCCTACTACCACCACAGGGACGGTACCCATGATGATGTGCTCCCTCCACCCCTTCTTTCTTTCTCCCTGCTTCTTCCTTCAGCCTGGCCTTGCACAGGAAGACAGTGAGAAACAGTATTGGTAGCACACTCTGCAACAGATCAACAGCCACAGAAGAGTCTCAAACTGGTGTGCTGACGGAATGGATAGAACACACTTGGTTAGACAGCCGAGTGCCAATGTAGCATGCACTCACGTTCAGCACAGTGGCAGGAGATGCAGGATGAGGTCCTTCCTTTGGCAGAGCAAGACTTACTATTTATCCTTATTCCCTTTTAGCATGCTCTTCTTGCTTCCCTCACCCCTCTTCCCTTTTTCTTCTGCTCTGGTAGTTCTCTCCTCTTCCTGATCTCAGGAAGTTTGTGCTATGGGATGTGCTTGCCAATGCAGTATCATGGTGAGGCTCTCCTCTCTACATTGCTTTATGACTGCACCATACTGAAATGGATAGGATATGAGAATAAAGTTTTACCAATATTTTTACTGAGAAAGTGATTCCCATAAAAATGTGTCAAACAAGTGACATCTCTCCCACAAGATAAAGCAAGGCTGCTACTGGAAATGAGCATGATGCTGTTTCTAATATGCAAGCAAACAAAAGCAGAAACTGAAATTTTGCATAAATATATATAAAATGTGTACTCATCAATGTGATTGATATTAAACAATAGCAATGCATTCAATAGAAAGATGCCACAATAAAATACCGCTGACATGACGGCTCTCCCCAGAATTTTATGTTCAGTTCAATTTTAAACCTTTATCTGTTTCTTCAGATAAGGCTTCCCACACTTCCTCGGGGTTCCTGGAGGCTGGCAGAGAGCATCCTTGTTGTGGGGATGCTTTTCTCACCCTTGGCTTGCAACAGAGAGGCAAGAAACAAGAGCCTCTGCACGTCCAATAAATTGCAATGTGCCTGTGATATAATGCTGCAGGATTTCTGATTCCCTCTTGTATGCCCCTGTACTTAACCTTAGAGAAGTGCTGAGATCTCATTGATGCTGAATTCTAAGGCTAGCAGCAGAGTCAGGGAATGGCTTGTTTGGCCCAAGGAGAGGCAGACCTACTGCTATGGCTGCACACAATTGCAGCTGCTCCTCTATTTCGTGCACAACCACGAGGAAAGTGGACTTTTTTTTTCCTAATTCAATATTCTCCTCCCAGCTTATCACTCAATGTCAGCTTCTGTATTAACCTACCCAGCCTTCCACAGACGAACAGTAATGTGGTGCTGCAGATGCTCATCCTACAGGTGAGTTTGCCTGTATGTTGTGAAATTGCCATAAAATAAATAATCTTGGGCAGCAAACTCAGAGCTTGCGTGTGTCTCTATACAGCAATGGACCAGAGTGCAGATCCCACATAGTCAGATGAGCCCTGGCACCATGCCTTCACCCAACACTGCTAAAATTCCTTTCACATCCATGCACAATTGGGTAGGAGATGCTCTGATCTGGACAGCAGCATATTAAGAGTTATTTTATATACATGCTTTTTCTCTCCAGTTCTGGCTTTTCCCAAAACTAAGTGCCTCACTTTGCAGTTCCCAGGATACTCTGTGCATGCTGTGCCCAGGCAGCACAAGCATGCATTTGCTGCAAAGCCATACTGCACAGAATAAAGTTAATTTTGTTGCTTCTGAGCCAATGCTTGGGACCTGAGTGAGTTCAGCTACAAAAGGAGCAGCATTCACAGCCCTGACCAGAACCTTGAGTTATTCCTCATCCATCAACATGATGGGAATGGAACTCGGTGTTAGGGAATCACCAGGCAAACCTTACAACCATTCTGCTGAAAAAAAAACTTCCTCTGGAAGGACTGTGATTGTTTCTGGTTAAAGAGCTGTCTGGTAAACCCTCTATTCTTCCGGCCTTATTGTTAAGCTGCTAACCAAATGGAAAGAGAAAAGAAATGGAAGAGAAAAGAGAAGAAATAAGAATGGAAAAGAAGCATGCCAGGGAAAAGTGGTCCACAGAGCATGCTAAGTGCTTGAAGGCTAAGGGCAGGGCAGACTGGGAGTACTGAAAGGGAGCAGATTCTGCTGTGGCAATGGGGAAAAAGCACCACGTACCTCCAGCTCCCTAAAGGTGCTGGTGACCTTGCTCCACTGCCTGCTCACAAGGAGTTGGAGAGCAGTTAATTTCAGCTCACCTCTGCCTCTGATAAGCTGACAAGGAGGACGGTTCCCTGCCAGCCAGTTCCCTATTAGTATTCTGCCAAATACCTTCAGGACCATTTAATTTACATGCCCATTATTTTTACGACATAGAAGATTCGTAGGGAAGTGTCTCAGAGTCAGACTGTCTGAGTAGGGACGAGAGCTCCGATACTCACAGCCTCGTTTCTCTGAAGACCTTTCAAAAGCCACAGGCATGGCAAACAGCAAAGAAAGATGCAGGGCTAGGAAGGAAATGGGCAGGACTTGCTCACCCAGCACAGCTTTCTCAGAGAAATCCTGAAGTCTGAATTCGACTGCAGACTACCACATACTGTCCATATAGGGGGTGGGCTACTTCATTTCTGCTCCGTGCACACCTCAACTTCACCTGGGGTGCGAGGACAGCTTGTAGAAGTGCACGATGTCTACAGGATTTTACAGCTCTCTCTCCAACGCCCTTCACAAACAACCTTTGATCTCACGACCCTATGAGTTGCAGTGAGTCTGACTCAGACTCTGGAGTTATTTTCAAGTCCTGTGTTGCTTGCAAGTCAGAGCACCACCACTCAAGCAGTTGCACCCCACCTCTGTGCCACACTGGCTATGCTCGAAGAAATCTCCTGCCACAGGAAACACTTCAACCTAAACATTTGAGGTAAGAGTGGGAGCATGTTGTACCCGGAGGACGAGGACTTACCCAGTGAGAGACACAAATGCACCCAGCATGAGTCCACAGGTTTTTCTTCATTACAGAACACATCAACCAAGTGAGGTGTCTCCTGTAGCTCCCGCTGGCAAACACCAGTAAAAAAAAGCAATGAGAATGTTTTACAGACATCAACGTGCAGGTGCAAGGGTTTAAAGAGACAATTGGCAGATTACCCGAGGATAATGGAGCAGATCATGAGCCATTCATTCAGGCAGTCCCCTGGGAGCAGAAGTCTGGAGGCATGTCCAGCCCCCCTGATGTGTTGTGCTCCCTCCCCCCCTCCTGCTGCTCTTCCCTCCTCTACAGGAAGCTGGAGCCATCCTGCGCTGGAAGAAGTAAAACGAATGGAAGAACAGAGCACTTCATTCATCTGTAATGTTTGCAAAGGGAAGAAAAGCTCAGACTTGGAACGCTGTCATTGCAGAGAGTAGCTGAGCTGTGGGCACCACGGAGATTTTGGACCCAGTTACGTCTGGAGAAAGCTAGTAATAATAATGACAATAATTAAGGGAAGGAGGGTGCCACCTGCTAAAATGTGGTGGGGCAGGTTGACAAACAGCCAGCGAGTCTTCCCTGGCCCTGCAGAGCCTGTGATGGATGGCACTCAGCTCGTCCTTCATCCGCAGCCACTCGTGCTGGATCCCCCAGGCTGAGCAGCCTGTCCCTCCGCCAACCCAGAAGATATATCTGGTGGAAAAAGTGGCTCGCTGGGGTCTGCTAAAGGAAATATATTCTGCATGGAAGCCTAGCAGCCCACGAGGAGCCTGCTTTTGGCAGATGAGCTCAGGGAAGAGCTGAAGCCTAGCACCATGCTTTCAGCAGAAAGAAAAGTTGCTCATCTTCATTTCTTACTTCTTTTCTTCCCCCCACTCTTAAAAAAAGAAAAAAGAAAAAAAAAAAAAAGCTTCATTTTCACTTCAGTGAAACTGGAGAGGCAGGAAATAATACAAAGGCTCTTTACACAGCCCGACTTCTTTCTTCTGTGGCATCTGTGCTGCAGTATCTGTGATGGCAACAGGCTCCGCTCTTTCTTCTCTGAACTGGGCCTCATCAAATATTCCCTCTCTGGAGGCTGTGGTGCTGGGATTCCCTCTCCCAGCCCCATTGCGTTTCCAGTCACACTCAGAAATGCTTACAGAGCTCGCGAGGAGGGGAAGGAAAATGAGTCCCTTTCTGGAAGGGTGGGAAGGAGGGGCTGGGGCAGTGCGGGCAGGCCGTGTGTGGACAGCCCACAGCCATAGACCTCCCAGAGCAGGGAGGTGAAAGCAGGTAGCACTCGGCACTTCGCAGGGACGTTTGAAACCCCTTTGGATCGGTCAGGGATAAATAATTAATCCCTAGGGATTCATTTGCTGGTGCTACTCCTCGCCTGCATCCCTGCCAGGCCCGCTGCCAGCCCAGCGCGGTGCAGAGCCCAGCCAGGAGCCTGGGGATGGCTGTGGCAGGAGGGGATGGTCTGCCCCACAGCGACCATCTAAGGGACAGGCCACAATCCTCTGTGGAAAAAGAAAGCAGAAACTCAGTCTTCTCCCTGCCATTAGTGTTTCCACCGTGTTATTGCAACCAGACAGTGCTGTATTCAAACCCGAGCCCCCACTCTCCATTCTGAGGTGGAGAATGGCAGTCTCGTCTTGCATGTATCTGTGTGAGATGGCTGTCCTGATCCCCACTATGTCCCATTGGATCCACATGCAGATGTGTTCACAGGGCACAAGGCACAAGGCAGGGCTTGGAAGCAGTCGTAGAATCATAGAATCATAGAATATCCTGATTTCAGACAGACCCATGAGGATCACTGAGTAGATGATGTAGTGCACATGCATGTTGCAGCAGACACTGAGATAAGCAAAACCTACTGATCTCTGCCCTTCTTGCAGGCAGCTAAGGAGCAGGGCTATCAATCCCAGCTGAGCAAAATAAGGCTTCCTGAAAGCATTGCAGAAGGTCACCCAGCAGTCACCCAGGGCTGCTCTGGTACCTGTGCAAATGACATGAGCTGTATGAATGCGTCCTTGTGTGTGCACAGAGGTGCAACACTGAGTACAGTCAGCTGAAGGTGAGGTTTAAGTGGGCCCTGTGCAACTTGAGCCCCACCAGGATGCTCTTACGTAGGCATCACAGTAAACTCCAGGCTCCCAAAGGCGACCACAGCACAGTGCTGGTAACAAAGGGCATCTCATAATCGTTCCCTCCTGGCACTGGGACATCAGCACCCCGCAAACATTTCTCTCCCCACTCCCACAGTGACCCCAGTCTCTCCAGGAGATTGCACTCATGCTGCTTTCTTCCAGAAATATCGTTCTTCTAATAGAAGTGCTTCTGTTTTCACCTCTTCTTGGTGTGGACAAACTGCTCTCCTTCATGTTTTAGTTAGTTCTCAAGTTGCTCTAGTATTTCCCATGGAAAAATTGACTCACAACATCACATTTTCTCTCTTCCCACAAGACCAGACAGGGACATTTCCCACTCCAAGTGGTGAAAAATGACACTTCATGCTCCCAGTGTCCTTCCCTGGCTTTGGGGCATTCCAGCTTTCCCATGCCATCAAGAAGCCCAAAGTCATGCTGATGCAAACCAACTCTGAGGGGTGCAGAGCAATTCAAAATGCAGTAATATACATCTTATGGCAACACAGACAATGCTGCAACATTTTGCCCTAGGGGACCCTCAAGCATATCCTGGAGACACTTTGCTTGGTCTAAGTGGTGGCAGTGGTGGACCACAGAGGTGAGGAAGGAGTCAGGAGCCTACTGCAATCAATGGAGAAGGACCAAGACGAGCGTTGACATCTGATCATGTCCTTGAAGATTCCCCAGTACCTTGGCTGCTCTGGTTGTTGCGTTATCCCCACGGAGATGACAGCAGGAGGCACAGAGAGCACAGCCCATGCCTAGTCTCACTGGACCAGCACCCAGTCCTTCACACCCAGGTGTGCATACAGGACCAGTCTGGCCCCAGCAGAGTCAGGACTAGCTTACTTAGTGAGGATTACAAGCTCAAACCCAGTTGGAAAAGATCTGATTGAAATATAAACTTTTCATACTGAACACCTTCTTCTGAAGCAGATACAGATTCAAAAATAACTTAAGAGGAATAAATAAATAAATGTTTTGCCTGGGCTGTGCCATGGACCATGTCTCACTGCAAACACAGAGTGCCTGGGAGCATCCCCATCCCTTGCCCTCTATGGAGTCCTGCACAGGCAGCTGCCCACTGGCTGACACCTGTGCCAGCTCAGGTGGGATACTAGACACAGAAACTGCAGCCAGGCAGAAAGCATCCTGGGTGTCATCCAGTGGGCACACCTGAGACACTGAGGAGCAAATGCAAGAACCAGCGTTCACCACCACCTGCCAAACAAAACAGAGTCCTGGGGATACTTTTGCTCTCAGCTAATCTGGATCACAAGTTGCATCCTCCTGCAATTACCTAATACATCAATATCACAAGTTATTTACATATTTATGGAGTAGTTACCCCAAACCTCATAATACTACAAAAAAAATGATCATACAGCTAGTAATTTAAATGAAAAATTATTATTCATACATTTTCATTGTAACGTCAATGCCACAAAATATTACAGGTTCACGAGGCAGCCAGTGCTCTGCTAATAATTAGAATGCATTACCACTTTGATGAGGCATTTACACAGAACTGCAGAACTGTCTCAGAACTGCCGAGATGTTCCCAGCACCCCGATTAGAACAAGGCAATGGCTTACATTTATACCACAGACCGTGCAGCATCAATCTTACCTTTTGCCTATTTCCAGATACCTTATGCACCATGGAATGTGGCTGTCGTCGCACCCACATCCCCTCAACGCATGGGGTGCACACACTCAGAGCCTTCCCCACTTGGAACCTTGCCCCCAGCAACCATCACACATGATCAGGTACCAGCCCCTTCCCAGCTGCACGTGTCCCCCAGTACTCACTCACCCACTTCTTGGGACTCCATGGTTCCACTGGAAATGGTCACAGCTGCTCTGCTGCTCTGGGCAGGTCTCCTTTCTTCTAGCATGTTAGGAACCTCCATTTTAGCTGGTAGCTCACCCCAGGCTGCTTGCCCAGTTACCCGCATTCTGCACCAGAGCCCAGACTTAGAGCAGCCATCCCAAATCCACCCCAGCCACACAGCACAGTGCAGGGAGGAGAGATACTCAGTAGAGAAATAGATCCAAGTGTTGTCACGCCTTGAAGGAGCAATTACCAGTGACAGGCACTGCAGCAATGAGCTGTGAAGTTATGACAAATGCCCCAGCAGCAACCCTCTAACAAATACCCAGAAGGTGAGAACGCAGTGGGGAAACACCAGCTGAATAAGGAAAACGTGACCGTGTCTCTGGAAAACATCTTTCACACAGCTGGGTTCATTGTGATGTTTCTTGCCATCATGGCTTTTCTTAATGCCATTCAAAACCAACACAAGCATCAGCCTCTGGGAGCAGCGTATCCCTGCTAGCAGCTGACAGAGTATGCCTTGCTCTGCCCACTCTGAGCATATCTGGGCAGAAAGGAGCTGACACAGGGGAAGGGGTGAGACAGATGATACAGGGAATAAATCGAGGAAGGGAATAAATGGCCAAGGCAATACGCTGGTTTCAGCTCAGCTGGTGGCTTTGTGCTGCTGTAAATAAAGAGAGTTGATGTCTGGCAGTAGAAACAGTCTGTCAGGGGCATGGAAAGGAATAAGGAGATTCTCAGAGCCAGAAGTGGTGTAGAAATGGTCTGGGAACCCCAGCTCTGCATCTCACTGCTGGGGCAGGTGGTGTGAACAGCCTGTCCTCATGCAAATGGGAAGGGAAGGTACTGAAGGTATCTGGGGCATGAGAAACACAGCTTTGGAGAGTCCTCAGGAGAAGCAGAAGTGAGGCCCTCTCCATCCACTACTGTCAGTAACTGTTGTGTTCTGCATCATCCTCCAGTTTGCCATGCAAGTGGTGCAGATGAACCCCAGGAAACCCTAGAAAAAGCCTCAGAGGAGAAACACCCTTTTCTTCCTCAGGAACTGAGCCATATCCCATCCATCTCTCTCCAGTGAACCCAGGGCCAAGGCTTGTCCAGCTCCCAGCAAAGCTCTCAGAAAGCCAAAACCATCCCTAAGGGAGACAATTGAAGAGCAACATGACATGAGCACTGAGCAATCCAGTGCCAAATTACCATCGCTTGGGCATGGACGAATCTCTTCAAGGGATGGGATCTCTGCAAGAGTCTGTCACAGAAGAGGGAGCACACCACTGGTTTCTACAATAAGCCATGTCCCTATTGCTTTCACACAGCATCCGCAGCTCTGTTTTATGTACCCTCACCTTGTCGGAGCTAAATACCCTACTGCCTTTTGTGTTATAGTGTGAAAGCAAACTGCGTAGCATTGTCATCAGCAGTTGCACCCTATGCAGAATTCTTTCCTGAGGCCTTTAATTGCACACTGTAAATGCCCTGCATGGGACTAATGATAGCACAAGAGACTTTGGGTCAGAAGGAAACAATTGCATGACTGCCCTCTTAAAAACAAGACAACTCAGACGCAGAAATAACACTCCTAGAGAAAAGACTTCCCAAACATTTACAGTTAAGAAGAGCTGTCTTCAGGAAGAGAGAAGTGCTTTACTAAGGATCAAAACAGATGACCCCAGCAACCCTTACCAGAAGTTGTAAAGTACATCATGAAAACGGGGCAACTTCTACCTAGGCTGGCAAGAAAAAGTCTTCCTTTCGAGAATGTACTGTGTGATTTAGAAACTCCTCTTACTAAGATGAATCAATTTCATAAGCATGCTAACATCTCTGTTCCTCAGATGTTAAGAAGAACATTTAGAACTGGAGAATGCATTGTAGGAGACCTTTCTTACATCTAAATTCATGTTTCTGCTTAAAGGTCAAAACCTTTCTGGGTGTTTTTGCCTTGATAAGCTCCTTCAGAAGCATTTATTTACAAATGATCCGTTTCCAGATATGCACCTCATATAATAACTTCCATTGCTATTGTTCTCAGTGCAGGAGATGGATGTGTACGAGTGTAACAAGGCCATTTGGTGTTATAACTGGATCTCGAGGCAGCATCTGCTTGAGCACAGAAGAGACACGAGCCCATCCCTGATCTGAGCGGTGCTGCAGCTGCCTTGCCTGGCACGTGGATTTGGGGTACACGGCTTTCTGCATTCAGGAAAGAAAAGGGCCTTTTTGGGGACCTTCTTTTACCAGACCCCTCAAAGGAGAGCATGCTGTTGCCTCGGAATATAAATCACCTCCAAAGGCTTGAATAGAAAAGACAGTCTGTAATGGCTGATGATTGTCCTGTTTCAAAACACTCTAAGAAGTGATTTTCCCAAGAAGACTGGTTAGGTAGGCTGAAAAATCATTGACAGAGCAGCGATTTATCCCCATGCAAATGGGACCATGGGCTAAATCAGAGGAAAATTAACTCTGAGGATGCTCTGAGACTCTCCACCACAGCACCAGAAGCAATGGGGGTCACACTGCCTATACACAAACGTGCTCCTTGTTCACGAGCAGACAACAACGCAGGGCAAAGCACAGGATGTCAGACCCTGCATTGTCCTTCTAGCAGAGGCAGTTAATTTTTTCAGGTGAGCAATGGCTGGGTAACTAAAGCAAAGAATAGTGAACAATGAGGAGCCATGACACACCAGGTTTCTAATGCGACACAGCACATTATTTCTTCAGCACTGGGAGCAATAGGAAGTTGTCAGTGTTCTGGCAAGGAGTCAGTGTTAATGTATTCCCATAATGAATTTAATTGGATAATGAAATGCTGTTGTAATTGAAGGTATTAACAGCTTCTCCTGTTAAATACCAACTTGCCTATACTATTTGTTCCTTGAGAAAAGACATGAGCTAATCTTGGTAAACAGAGGGAAATAGTGGGATTTAATTTGGATTTAGGGCTCTTCGTATCCAGGTATTTTGTGATTTTCGAGACTACTCCTTCGAGTGACTTCTTTCAAGTAACTAATTCAAACGCTTTCTTTGGTTTCATTGGCTTTAGCTGAGATTCTTCAAATTTGCATATGCAGATACCATTTAAATTACTTTAGATCTGCAAAGAGGATTCTCCAGCCCTCAAATACAGCTATTGTACCCATCTCTAAGCTTCTTCAGTTGTCTAAAAAGTGTCGGGTAGGACTCAGCAGCAGCTCTGGGGAAGGAGGTGCTTTGTCTTTGGCTCACAAGAGGAAGGGAGCCCTCTGGGGACACGTGCTCCCTGCCCACACATCTCAATTATCAGCTCTCTGCAGAGCCTCTGCCTGGGTCCAACCGCTGTTTGCTATTCCTGTTCTGCCTCTCATCTTCTCTTCTTTCTTTAATAGCCAAATAGTCATGCTTAATGACCATGATTATTATAGCTGCCTTCAGCCTTGATGGTTAACAGTGTCTAGCTCGCTGTCTTGCTATTAGCAGGGATTCACAGGAACATCTAGGCTTTGGCCATTTGTGTTTTCCTTGGCTAAACGTCAGTCTTCTCAGAGGAAATTAGTTAACAGTGTGATCCCTGTGAGAGCTGATCTAAGGGGCAATGGCCTTAAAAGCTTCACTAGTCGGGATGGAGGGAGAGTTACCATAGAGTTTTCATGAAGTGTTCGGTGTTTTTCCCCTGGGTGGGACATTCCTTATGAAGGGCACGAGAGCTGGGCCATCCCTGTCTGGGTAACACATCATCTGGTACTTTGAGCAGAACTGGATGTGCAGAGCATGGGTATGCAAGAGCTCCCATCTTACTGAGCCTCTTGGCAAGCAGGAGCTGCTGAGGCAGCTCAGAGATAAACGAGCTGCCCGCGCCTCATTTACAGCTCTGTAATTATTTGTTTGGGTGGCAGGCATATGGGCCATTCACTAGAGCCTGGGATTGGTCTATTATTCTCTCTTCAGTTTAACACCACGTTCTGCTAAATTATGGTATTTGTGTAGGTCTTTCCTTAAATAATAATAATAATAAAAAAGTTGGAACCAGTGTGGTACAGGGAAGCACCACAAAGTTGATTTAAGGGGCAGGAGGAACACCTTCCATGCAGAGATTTACAGGGTTCAAGCTGGTTAGCTTTTTTAGAACAGAAGACTGAGAGGTGACTTCATCACTGCATCTAAATACCTTCAGAGGGAGAAAATATCACACAATAAAGACTCTGTGACTTCTCTGCGAAAAGCAGAACAAGAGCTGGAAGCCAAAGCCAGCAACATTCAAATTATAAATTAGATACTTTTTTGGAAGGATTGTGTTTAACCACCGGTGAAAGTAGCCTGAAGAAATCTTTCTGGAAGGTATGTTTCAGTCAAATCCAAGTCACTGGGTGCACTGCATGATGAGCCTGGTGAAATGTAATGGCTCGCAGTGTGCAGGAAACCAGGTGCAATGATCTAATGCATCTCTCCAGCCTTATGAATCTGTTAAATAAAACCATCACATAAACTGCAAGCCAGCAACAAATTCCTTCTTCCTGACACGCAGCTAAAAATGAGGAGGAGGATGGAGCTCCCTGAAGTCAAACACACCCCTCCTTGGAAAGTCAGGAAAATAACTGCGTGCTCTTGATCCCACCTCATTGATTCTTCCTTTCTGTCAATGGGTGGACATCCCCTTTAACACCTGCTCTGAAATCTGCTGCCCTACTCAGTATTCAAAGCACAGCCCGGTTATTTATAACAAAAATTTTTCATTTTGAGCTTCGAGGTATAACAAGGTGGTTATAAAACTGATTTAGGGATAGAAAAGTTTGATTATGGAGGGAAATTATTCAAAGGTTTCAATGAAAGGAATAAGTTGCAATGAAATAGTGCTCCTGTTATGGGAAGACACACAGAGAATGAAGAGTGTTTCCTGCTCCCCATTCCCCAGTGCAGGGCACGCATAGAGGGCAGGGAGGAAGGAACAGGGGGCCAAGCAAGGCCTTTCCCACTGGGAAAGGAAGCAGAGGGTTCACCAAAGAGCACCAATCAGCAGATCTGCTATTAGTGGAGATGGTGAAATTACTAATAATGAGGCAGGGAAGACTGGAGTGGAAATACTGATGTGCTGTGTGGGAAGGAGATTGAGGATGTGCTGGTACAGCAGGGGAGCTGTGGAGCATTGCCTTCCATGGAGAGTGAAAAGCCCATCCACACTAATCACAGCAGACCCTCAGTGTCCCACCAGCCAACAAGGAGAAATCCAGCTTTTATTAATTTTTACTACATCAGGGACAACGGGGAGCTTCAGGAAATTGTGAGAATGCTGAGGTTTTGCTTCTCTGTGCCCCATGAAGGTCCCTAACCTGAAATCAGTTACCTAAGCTAGTGGGAAAACCAACACAGGGTTCAGCTGACAAAGAATTAAAGGTGGGATTAACATCAATCACTGTAATTGCATGCAGGTAGCTCGTTCGTGACAGGCTGCATGGAAAAGGATCGGAGCTGCACCTTTGTTTAAAGATGATACAATCCATGAGCAGCATCAGAACCAGCACTGCTTTGGGGCTGGTGTGGTGAGTGGCCTCAGCCATCACAGTGCGTGGAGGAAAGGCTGGGATACAGGTAAACAAGCATTAAGTGCTGGCTCTCCATACAAATGGAAATGAAGGATGTGATAAATTTGCTTTTTAAAGCAATCAGATCTCCAATAGCCACCATTTGGCTCAATTGGAGACAATGAGGACACAGGGTAATGTGACAGATCAGCCATTTTGTGGGAATGAACACATTTATTTTAGCTATACCACGCAGACAAAATTCACTTTAAGTTACATAACACAGCAATTTATCTTCATCATCCATTACCTGTGAGTTCATAAGTGGAAACCTGTCATCAAAGACACAGCCTGTGCTTGACTTAAAGTTCAGGGCACCGACTGCTTTGATGCCACAGTCACAACCACGCTCTGCAAGGACATCTAGCTGAGCTGCATGCATCCCACCCCATGCAGAACAACACGAGGGCTGCCCCAGCTCACCCTCAGCATCAGATCACCTCTGCTGCCATCTCCCATTGCCCACCTGGAGCACTGTGCAGTCCTCAGTACAGGAGAGAGTCACGAAATCATAGAATCATAGAACGGCTTGTGTTGGAAGGGACCCCAAGAATCACCACGTTCCAACCCCCTGCCAAAGGTAGGGCCACAAACCTCCAGATCTGGTACTGAACCAGGCTGCCCAGGGGTCCATCCAACCTGGTCTTGAACACTTTCAGGGATGGGGCACCCACAGCCTCTGTGGGCAGCCTGTTCCAGAACCTCACCACTCTCTCTGTGGGACGTGGAGCACATCCAGAGGAGGGCCACAAAAATGATGCAAAGTACTCACAGTCTGCAAGATTCCTTTCCATGGCATGAATGCAACCTGGCAATACCCAGACTTCTCTTTTTTCTCCTCCCAGCAGACAAATTGGAGATTTTTTCACTTGGCAAATTTTGACTGTTTTGCTGAGAGCTGTGGCTGGGGCTTCTCGCACATCATCTCTTGCTCCTTTTTCTCCGTTTCCTCCTTCTCAGACCTCACTCACAGCCTTGCCTTTTATCAGAGGCCCAGCAAGCCCCCAAAATTACATTACATTACATAATTGGCACCACTGTCTAGATCAATCACAGGTAATCCTATGATTTTGTCTTGTGTACCATCCATTGAAAAGCATATTGCTCATGGGTTTTATTTCCTACATGGACTGCAGCACTCCCCAATTTTCTGTACTACAGCTGGGTGCACTTAGCCTCTTCTGCTTGACTTGCCTGAAAAATGCGAAACTCTTCAGGAGCTTCAGAGCAAGCAATTGTCATGAAATGCTACCTCCCAACTTTATTTTTTGTTTCTGGTAGCTGTTTCTTGAAGTAAAATGAGCAGTGAAACACTGCCCAAGCATTCCCTATTTGATTTGAAGCTGGTCATACAGCTTCACAGAATCACAGAATGGCCAGGGTTGGAAGGGACCTCAAGGATCATGAATCTCCAACCCCCTGCCACATGCAGGGCCATCAACCTCCACGTCCAATGTTAAACCAGGCTGCCCAGGGCCCCATTCAACCTGGCCTTGAACACCTCCAAGGACGGGGCATCCACAGCCTCTCTGGGCAGCCTGTTCCAGTACCTCACCACTCTCTGGGTAAAGAATTTCCCCCTGATGTCCAACCTCAATCTCCCCTCCCTCAACTTAAAACCATTTCCCCTCATCCTACACGTATCAACCCTTCCAAAGAGTTGATTCCCCTCCCCTCTGTAGGTTCCCTTCAGGTATTGATAGGCTGCAATGAGGTCACCCCGCAGCCTTCTCTTCTCCAGCCTGAACAAGCCCAGTCCCTCAGCCTGTCCTCATAGGGAGGTGCTCCAGTCCCCTGATCATCCTAGCGGCCCTCCTCTGGACCCTCTCCAACAGCTCCCTGTCTTTTTTGTACTGTGGGCTCCACACTTGGGTGCAGTATTCGAGAGGGGGCCTCACAAGAGCAGAGTAGAGGGGGGACGATCACCTCCCTGTCCCTGGTGGCCACCCCTCTTTTGATGGACCCCAGGATACCATTTGCTTCGGCTCATGTGAAGCTCTTGGCCGTGTATAATGTTTGGATTTTCTCCTGGCACAACTGGATTTTGGAGATGATGAGTGCAAGGACTGAGCCTGAAGCCCAGCGAAGGTGAAATTCCTCCTGATGTCTGAGAAGCCTTCTGAAGCGTAGAGCGCTGGAATACGTGATCGTCATCAGGGATTTGTTAATAATCTGTTGGGTGAGCATGCATTGAGCTGATCTGCTTTGGGGTTGGGTGGACAGATAGGCTCGTTTCATCCTCACGCTATCCATCAGTTTATCATACTGATGTCTGTGGGAGGTGAAATATTGGCACAGGCTGCCCAGGGAGTGGTGGGGTGACCGTCCCTAGAGGTATTCCAGAGCCATGGAGATGTGGCACTGAAGGACATGGTTATGGGCACAGTAGAGTCTTCTGGGATTGGGTTTGGGGATCTTAGAGGTCTTTCCCGACCTTCATGGTTCCATGATTTTATGATTCCATGACATGCAGCTGAAGACAGCCTGGAATAATAGCTCCAAATAAGCTATGAACAGTCTATTAATCAGACAGGACATACATTTTGAAAGCAAACAACTTTAATCATCTTCTTGCTGATTTATCCTTCAAAAACATTCAGAGTGTTCTTATCTCAGAACCTGAAGCTGCAAATGTGGATCACAGAAACGTCAGACACTTCCTTGTCATCTCGTTTTGCCAAAAGAGAATTCTCCAATGTATCCTCCCAAGTACAAAAAAAAGGCCAAGTCTCCTTTTGGTGTGTTGCCTTCCTGCTTCTTTTATATGCATTGCAATAACATATTGCAATAAATATTTCCATGTCTCTGCCTTCCACAGCCCTTATTCCCGGAGTCTATTAGTGATATTTTCCCTGCTCTTACAGAGACTTCTGACAATTTTCCTGCTTGCATAACTTTTAATTGCAGTCACTTCATTTGTACGCATCATACAGGTGCTTTCATTGTTCACTGCTAAGAGAGATTATTATAACAAGGCAACCAGACATTTTATCTTTGCTTTTAAAATTCAGCTTAACAACATCCTTACTAGAGAACATATTAAAAAAAGCATTCCAGAATTCACTACACACAACTTCCCATTGCCAGAGAATTAGAGACATCCTGATGTGTTTGAAATGAAATACAGGCATCTGTTGGAGCGGAATGCTTTCAGGTGCTGGCAGTAAACACAGTTTTCTCATGCTGGTTGCAAACCCATACCTGCTAGAAAAGCAAAATCAAAGAATAAACAGAAAGGAAGTGGTTCATTGCCTGCATTAGATTAACCAGTGACCTCCCTGAAGGAAGCCAGGCCAAATGGGATGCACTGATTTGCTAAAACGCATTGACAGTAGTTTTACAAAATCAATCTGGTTCCCTCTGGATCACGTTGCAGCATCTGAGCTTGGCTCCTTTCCTCTCCAGACTGCGTTTGTTTACTGAATTTTGGGGGGGGGCCACAACCAACCCTTCTGCTTCACCTTGAAATGTAAAGGCCTGGTCTTTTCTTTCTAATGACTAAGGCTCATTACTGCGTGCTTGATACCCAGTGTCAACGTGTTCTCACAAATCCCTGGCCCTGTTAAGAGCAGTCATTGGAATTCTTTTCATACCACACCTCTGAAGACTTCTCACCAGTCTTCGCTCACTTCTTTCAATCCTGCCAGCCCAGATTGAGCCAAAAACCACATCTTTGAGCTCCTAGAGATGTTTGGCCTTTCCTAAATTCCTACCCTAGTTCCCAAACAGAAAATAAAAGCTTTAAGAAGAAGTGCCTTGTCAAGGAAACACCAGGAAGTGCATTCAGGCAACCCAAGTGTACAGCACCCAAAGCCTGCATGGATGAAGTGAGCATCCCTGCCTGGCACTGCAGCTTGTGGAACTCACAGCCCTGGGAACCTGCCATGCTGGGGCTGTTCCAGGGCCCACCAGCATTTGTACTGGTCCAGGAAGATATTTGGAACCGCTGTGGTCCAACCTCTCTAGTTCCTCTCTCCAAGGACTGCTTATGAAATGCACTGCTTGTGAATGGCAAGACCAATGGGAGATCTTCTGGAAAAGGGCCTCAATGTCTCTCCCAGCATCATTAGTTAATCTGGATGCAGTGGGGAAGCCAAAGGGGCCAGGCACAGAGCCCACCTGCTTGAGAAGTGCCCGCGTAGCACAGAGAGATGGGGCTGGAGGCTCCTGGAGCAGCCATGGGGCTGCCTGCTGCCACAGCAACTTCAGGAAGCAACTTAAGCTGCTGCAAAGGTCCATGGAATCACCCCAACCATTCATCACACAGCTTAGATGCAAGAAGCAAATCCGAAGCTCTTGTCAGGAAAGCTAAGAAGAGGCAACATCCACAGCAATCACCCATCAGAAAGAAAACACAGGCTCAGCTCCTTCCCGCTGCTCTAATCCCTCAGGAGGCAGTGATAAATCCCAGGATTTGGCTTGTCATGTAAGTCTGCAACATTTCTCCTTTTTTTTTTTTTATTTTTAGCAGAGATACCGACAGCTTGGGACAAACAGCATTGCAGGCTGTGGGTTGCAGGATGTCCATCGTGTCCTGTCCAGAGTGTGACCTTGGATCACCAAAAGCTGTGATGCGGTTTTATCAAGATGGGTTTCGTGTTTCAAGGTCACTCAAACATCTCTAAGGAGAAGGCAACACAAACTCTCGCAGTATGCAGCAGCCCTGAGCCAATGAGCTGCCATTCTACACACTGCTGCTGCAGAAAAGGAGCGAAGGCTCCAAGGATGACCTACACCATTTACACCACAACCACGGATGGACTTGAGGAGAAGGCTTTAAAGCAACACAGAAAGCAGATTTTCTGCTCTGCAAGCCCAGAAACTCCCAGTTTTCATTGAGAGCAAAAGTCAAAAATTCTGTACAACCACTTTTAGTTGATTTTAACTGCACCTATCCCTTCAGCCTTACGTTGTAGCCCTCACTCTCTGTCCAGTAGCAAATCTGCCTTTTAAAGCAACACAGACATTCTGAAGCAGCCTAGAGACAAGATTAGGAATAATTTCGTTGCTGTCTTTCCAACTTTTTGAACAGTGGTGATGTCAAATGCCCCAGGTACAAACCTGAAATGGAACAGGTAACGGAGGTAGATCAACAGTGAAGGAAATGCCATTTAGTGTCTCATCTCTAAAGAAATTTCCCACCAGTGATAAAGAGCGTGATTTGAAACAAAAAAAAAAAGATGAAATCACACAGAAAAAAATGAGTGAGGTGGGGAAAATCAGATGTGGCTGAGAACAGAAGGTACTTCTCAATTCATAAGCACCAGGAAAAGTTCTCACTCCCCACACAGTCCTAATTCCAGCATCCCCAGCCTTCCGAGAGTTTGACTTCTCAGCATAATTCCCAGCCTCAAAAAAAAATGGTGCTTTGTATGGAGTGCACCTCCGCAGGCCAACAAATCTCTGCACGATTCAGCAGGTGGGGTGAGCAATTGGCTCCGCACCGCGCTCCTCTGGTCTGAGTTACGTGGCCCGCGAGAGGCACGTGATTGATTTCAAACCCATTTATGGCTCACATAAAGCTTGAAGACGGAGTCGTGTTTAGTATTTTGTTTTTATTTCATTTTATCATGTCTCTACGCTGTAAATGTAAATGTTTGGCCTGAAGTCAGCGGGTGTAAATCAAGGTAGCCCCCTGGAAGCCAGTGATGCCACACTGACTTACACCCACCAAGGATTTAGCCAGTTCTCTCTTAATATATGGCCGGTTACAGGCATTTTTATTTGTGGTTATATTAACTGGGTTTTGCAAGGTTGCCAAATAAAGAAATGTTATCCAGGGGACAGAAAAGTGCTGCTCTTGGCAAGATTGCTTTCAGCCCCTGGAACCACCTTGCTGGCTGCGAGCAAGCACAGGCCAAAGCACTGCTCTGGGAAGGAGAAAGATGGGGTATCCCATAGACCAAGCAGGACTGCAGCAGCCCTGTTCCATGCCCGAGCTCACACTCTCATCCAGGAGAGGTCATTGCCAGCTCCAGGCTGTATAGGACAACAAGGGCAGCTTCTGCCTTCCAAAAATCAAGGAATGAAACATAGAATAGAATCATGAAGGTTGGAAAAGACCACTAAGATCATCTAGTGCAACCATCAGCCCATTCTCACCATGCACACTAACCATGTGACTCAGTGCCACCAGAAAGCTCCTTTTCTTTGCCCAGATCTCTGAGTGATGCAAATTCTGGTGCAGAGCCTGCTTTTGCTATGGAAAGAGACATCCCAGGAACCACGGAGTGCTGTGACCATGAACGTGACCTGAGGTGTCACCTCCTCAGCAGTGGCCTCAAGCAGAGGGAAAGGGGAGCCCTGGGGTGGGGGAAGGACAGAGGGGCAGGATGCAGATGTCTCAGACCTCTGCAGCTACTGGGTGTATTCATTTGCTTTCAGCACAATCTGTTTTACTTACTCTCAAACACCTACTTATTAAGATAGAGACTCATAGCCATTAAAATAATCAGGATGGGGTTTTTTGCAAGAGCAAAACTGCTGTTTCTGGTTATTGGGCATATTCTGAGCCTATTATTAAATGTTGTCTGTCTCAATTACCTCCACCTTTTCATTGGGATGTAGTGTTCTTCATTTTCTCTTCCAGATGAGCAGGTGCAGAAAATGGCTCTGTGTCTTGCCTGGAAATGCTTAGCCACCTGATGAATGGTAAAATAATGCACATTTCTGTTGTGCAAGGAGTATGTGCATTTGGCAAATGTGGAAATAAATATTGCTCATAGGATGCTGGAAAATCAATGGCGCAATTTCTACTACAAGGATCTCAGTGGGAAAAGCCTGTTGAGATCACTTGTGCATGCATTTCTGTAAGTAGCTACATGACACGTGCACTTTGCAGTGATCTGTCACTATTCCATTACAGAAAAGAGACAGGATCTGTCGAGAAACAAGAGGCAAGCTGGAGAAATTCAAATAGAGATGAAACCCACCTACGAAGATCAAACACAACCTGTGTTGCACAGGGGTACACCTGAAGCTGCACACCCCGTGATCCAAATACCTTCTGTCTCATCCACTTTGAGCAAACCGTTCCCTTCAGGTATGCTGGAATCTTCTGCTGGATGAGGCTTTGCAGAGGAGAGAAAGAAACGGATGCTCAAATATTTCTGTCCGTGTGGGGTACAGGAGTGGCACAGCTGACGACAAAACACATCAGCCCAACAGTGAGATTTCTTTGGTAAGACACAGGGAAGACCATTGGTGAGACCATTGGTGAGAGCAAGTCACTGCTCTAGGAATCAGAGCCCATCTTGTGGAATGCAGGGGTCCAGCTGCACATCTTGTTGGCAGTTTGTGGTTCTACACACAGCTCTCCTGAGCTTCCTCAGCAGATCCAGCTGTACCCAGCCTCAAACCATGCCCTACTCCTGAGTCAGCTTGGTGTTGGATAGAAAAAGGGGAAATCTGATGGTGTTTGGATAAATGCCCAGCACTGGGCTTGTCAGATGTTAGCTCCAAATTCACACCTTTTCCTTTGGATGGGATCGACTGCTACTCCTGCTGGGGAAGCAGGTTCACTCTTGTCTTTGGCAGCAAGCATTCAGCTCCAGAGCTTTTCTTCACCGCCAAGCAAGGAGCCTCCTCCCTTCAGTTCTGCAGCCAGTTTTCACGCCCTGCACAGGCAGATGCCCACAGGTACATGCACATAACCCTGACCCACTGCGCCCCACTTTCACATTCCTGTGCCTGCTCTGCCATTGCATGCCCCAGGAGCTGCTTTGCCAAGAGGAAATCTTCATTTTTTCTTTTCTTCTTCTTTTCTGGCAGAAGATATTGCTCCGCAGCGTAAGAATGATTTCTGTTCCTTATTCCTGAACGTAAAGCTGGCACTGCAAGCTACAACTGTAATTAGCAGTCATTTTTTCCATTTACTCACAGATAATTGATAAAAATGTTTAACTGCACTAATCACTGATGAAGCTCTGTGGATTGCACCATTCCCAGCCCTCCTCACAGGCAAAGTCTCAGCTTGTTCAGCTTTTGCATTAGCAACATCAACAGACTGCTGGGTTTCACTGGGCTGAAAATTCCACCTGCTGCCTCTGTTTGACCACCAAACTTCATGTCTCCCTAAGGACTTTGTCTTGCTCTGGCTCTGACACGTCGCTGGGATTTGAGTCTTTTTGTTTCTTTTTTTCGTTGTTGCCTAATATCTTCTAAATTCTTCCTATTAATTTAGCCCTGCCAAACATGGGTTATACTCATATATGTCACTTTCTACACATATTTTCGAGGTTTCTTGACTTCTGATTTTTTATCAGTCCCCAAACACTTTTCCTTTTTCTATGTATTGATTTTCTAACTTCTAAATGCTCTTCTTCCTAAAATACAAGAGTCTTTCCTACATTTCCTTTCTCTGGGGATAACCCCCTAGCCACCAAAACTGCTCTTAAGGAAGTCACAATTCCCATTCTCATTTCTACATCTGTTTTTTCCCTTCTCCTCAGTTTTGTTTCATCTTCTCCATGGCATTTTTCTGGTTCAAAGCCCTGTGTGCAAAGTCTTCTGCCTCAGCCATCTCACGCCAAATGAAATGGAGCTGACAGTAACCAAAGGACAGCCAGTGTCTAATGGTGATGAACCCAATATGTCTTTATGCTCAGAAGCTGGTCGGTGATAGGCTTTTACTGTGCAGGCTGAGGACCTTGAGATACCACCTCCAAGCACTCAAGGTGGTGGTGCCACGCTCTTGGCCATTCAGAAAGCTGAAATCCTATGGAAACACAAGGTTTACTTCTTAAAGATGGCTGACAGGATTCCAGTTTTCTTCCATTATCTGTAACAGACCAAAAGAACCCCGGTGGATGTGATTTGGACTTAAATTTTCAAGTATATCTTAAAAGAAAAGGAGGAAATAGCCATGCAATTTATAGAAGGTACATACAGAGTGAATGCACATTGCAGAAACGCCAGTGCTGGAGATCAGGGAGGCTGAATTCAGCAGCAAACTTCCTGCAAAGCTTTTCTCACTGGGAAGGTTTGCTGGTATCCATGGAGCATCCTTGAACACAAGTAATATTTTTGTATGACTAAAAACACACACTCATGAGTGTCAATAGCAGTAATGTGTAAATTCCAGATAGATGCAAAGCGTGCATGAAGAATTACTGCCTGCCTTGTTGCATTCTTACCTAGGATGATGTAGAAAGCATCTGAAGATGACACGCACGTCCCACGCAGCGCTCCCTTCTGCTGAGTGCAGCAGGCTGCCTGGGGCACTGGGCAAGTGCACAGTGTGTGCAGAACGTCTCTCAGTATGGAGAGAGGGCTCTTAATTCCCTCAACATTTCCTCACACAGCCTGGACTGATACATCAGCCCAACATTCACACTGTTACACGAGTCCCCTACGCAATCATGGATGGTCTGTCCAGTGTTCATCCACTGAAATGTATGGATTGTGACAGCACCCAATTGCACCTGAAGATCACGAGGTTCCTACGTGTGATAACAGGCATGAAATTATACCCCAGAGGTATCTCAGAATGGCAGAGCTCCCTGTGTGCCTCCTCCAGGTTCAGTGTCCTTGCATGGTGGATGAATCCATCCAAGGATCCATGTGGAGCCAGCTGTTGGACTTGATGATCCTTGTGGGTCCCTTCTGACTTGGGATATTCTATGATTCTGTGATCTCTGTCAGCACACAGGCCCAAGCAGCAGCACTGGCAGGAAGAACTCTTGATCTCAGCTGCTCAGCACTTAACAGGAGGCACCAGGCCAGCTCACATTTCAGGGTGACATTTTTTTCTCATTAGCCAAGGTCTTGGCTGCACTTTAATTGTTAATGAGAGTTCAATAGCTAAAGCTTGTTACATGTAAATGGAGGGGATGCCTGCCAAATGCCTCACAGCCTCTAGCTCATGTCTAACCAACCCTATAGGAAGCATAGGGCACAGTAACTCTTCAGACTCCTTCACTGCAAAGTAGTAAAAGACTAGGAGCTGCTGCTTGGAGGAAAAGTTATGCCGTGCAGAGTTGAGCCTATAAGCACAGTGCCTGTCCCCAGGAGGCTGCACGAGATTCCTTGTCCTGGGGAAAAGTAGCACTGGGGACACCAGAAAAGTGGCCTCAGCATCTCTCTGGGAAGAGAGGAAAAGTATCATGAATCTGCTCCAGCTGATCTGGTCCAGATCTGGGGTGATCTGAGCCTTGGTAGGCTGGTACGAAATGGTCAGTGATGGTAACTGCTGTGAGGGAAAGTGCAGAGCAACCTTCAGACCTGTGAGCTCTATGCCAAAAGACTTCTTCAATCCTAGACATCAGATTCCCACATTTGTGAAGATTGGAACCGTAGGATATGAATTGCAGAAGCCAGGTTGAGCACAGTGCATCAAGTTCCATCAGCCAGTCAGACCAGTCCCACTTAGGCCATGTCCTAGAGCTGCAGAAGAAGCCACACAAGGACAACAAACACAGCAGAGTCCATTCCTTATCCTTCAGCTTCACTCCTCCACCAGTACCAGCCTGGATTTCTGCTGTGCATTGGTCTCTTCCAGGAATGCAGGAAAAGTGGGGGCCACCGAATGTCCTGAGTTGAAAGGGACCCACAGGGATCATCAAATCCAACTTCTGGCTCTGCACCCAAAAATCCAACCATATGCCTGAAAGCAGATGGTTCTTCAGTTTTCAGACCTTCTCCTAGCATCGTAGCATAACGCCTGGGGCTGGAGGGGCTCAGATAGATCTGATGCCTCCTCTCAGGACTGTTGTGTTCCTGCTCCTGCAAAGTGGGTAGCAAGAAGAACATTATGAATCCCTAGAAGGAGTTCAAACAATTAATGTTTTTCATGAGATGTAATTTATGGACCTCTCCCTTGATGTTTTAGGAGGGTGTAAATAGAGGAAAGCAGCCCATAACTTAAAGGCAGGAATGTGCTAATTAAGCACGCGAAAGGAATGCTAATTAGGAGTCTGGTGAGCCGGAAGGGCACAGAGTGGTACAGCCACAGTGTGACTCCCAAGGGCAAAGCTCTCCATCCTGCCATGAGCACCAGCCCCTACAGTGCCACAGCCTGCAAGTCCAAATCCTGGCATGCCAAGAAGGCTGCCCAGGGAGGCGGTGGAAGAATCACCATCCCCAGAGGTGTTCAAGCAATGCAGAGGTACAGCACCGAGGGACACGGTGGGTGGGCATGGTGGGACGGGTTGGAGTTGGACCTGGTGATCTCAGAGGTCTTTTCCAAGGTACACGAGTGCCTGCTGCGTGCACCTGACTCACCTTCCTCCGACTGATTACACAAAAGCCAGCAATGTCCACACACCGAGCCGTGAGAGCTGATTGCAGCCAGGCTCTGTTAACGCAAGGGGAATAAATGGCAGAGGGAGCCACGGTTTCCCAGCAGTTCAGAAGTGCTATTTTTTCCTTCTATTACAACGTGTGAACAATGGTCAAGTGTCTCACTTCTCCATCCGCAGCCCTCCCAAATGAAAGGGATTACAAGTGTATCATTAATATCGCGGCAACCTGGCAGTGAGTTGACAGATTTAATTTGGTGACAAGATGAGTGGCACCAGAATTCTCCCATCTCCCCAGAAAATGAAAAATAGATTCTGCCTGCTACTAGTAAATATTGCTGGTAAGTGAATAAAAATTCAAAAGGGAAAAAGCAATTTTCCTTCTGCTCATATTGTGTTCAGTTCTCAATACACTTCATGCAAGAGGCTCCCCTGCCTGATGGATTCCTCCTAGATTATATCATGCTTTTAAATTTATATGCCCCAGCTCTTTAAAAGACTGTTTGCCAAGGCCTTTGCATTCCATGTTAGTCTGGTAACTGCTGACATTTGAAAGATGCCATCGAAGACAAATCCGAAATGTTTTTTTAAGTAAGAAAAGGAGACAGGGCTAGCAGGTAGAGGAAGATTAAAGATTTAGTCAACAGCCAAAATCAAAGTTTTCATGAACTGGTAATGTCAGGAAAAGTTTACAGGGCCTAATAGAGGGCTCGCGTGTCAGGAGAACCCATATTAAGTTTGTAGGGTTTTTTTTTTTTCCTGCAAGAACTGCACATGAATTTTTCAGGGCTCTGTCTTCTCTGAAATGGCACAGCCGTGGCACAGCAGTGAAAGCTTGGAACTCCAGTTCACGTTGCTCTGGTGAACAAAGGAAAATCCCATTCGTGGGTAGTGAATCTGCATTAATCATCTGCTTGGAACAGCTGTTATCTAACATCAAACACTGGAAATGCAAAGCAAATTGTCAGCACCTCTTCACGGTTTGAGCCAATGCCTCTGCAGCCCCAGGTGTCGCTGCAGTCCTGGAATCATAGAATCATTGAATGGCTTGGATTGGAGGGGGCCTCATGGTTGATTCCCCTCCTGTTTATAATCTCTCTTTAAATACTGGAAGGCTGCAATGAGGTCTCCCCACAGCCTTCTCTTCTCCAGACCAAACAAGCCCAGCTCCCTCAGTTTACCTTCACAGGGAGTTGCTCCAGCCCTCTGATCATCTGTGTGTCCCTCCTCTGGACCCTCTCCAACAGTTCCACTTCTCTCCTGCATTATGGGCTCCAGACATGGATGCGGTACTCCAGATGGGTCCTGCATCACGAGGGCTGAGTAGAGGGGGACAACCACATCCTTCACCCTCTTATTTTGAAGAGCACAATCTTCACTTACCCAACCATGGCCAAGAGACGTCCGTACTTTGGCTCATCCCTCATCATTCCTTTGCAGCAAAGCTTTGCCTTCTCAGAACAGGTGGGACCCCATTGAAAACTTCTGGACAGCTTCCTCTCCTACCCCATCCAGCCCAGTGGCCCCACAGCAAGAGAAGGGAATCAAGAAGAGGGATAAGGGTAAGTGGTCAGCACTGTGCTGTGAAGCATCTTGGGGCTGCTATATGGCCCTGCCCAGTGAAGGAGAAAAACAGTTCTGTATCTTCACCTTCACTTTACTTAATAAAAACATACTAAAAGCAAATCAGGAGCTTTTCACACCAATCTCTAGGCTGAAAATTGCCACCAGGAGGAGGGTGTCTAACTCTAAAGTAAAAGCCTCATTAGCAGCAGCGCTTAATTACTGCCGCTCACCTGCCTTGGCCCAGACTGCCCAGTGGAAAGATTTTTCTAGTTCAGATGGATGAGCATACTCCAAAAACTACAATTTAAGGAGCAAATCCAAATCTGAGTAATGTCTCTGACCTGGATCTCCATAACAGTTTGACCAATTTTAGTCAAACTGTGCAAGAAACTTCTAATTAGCTACCAGAGTGCACTCATCAGTCTTCAGAGCAATGCAGCTGGGCGAAAGCCAAAAACAGGTCCTATGCAGAAACCTCTTCCAGCTCTCCTGGGGATGGGATGTGACACCAGTGTAGCAGTATGTTCTGCTGCATGGGGTCTGTGGGGCAGAATGGTGGATATCACAGCAAAGGTAATGTCAGATATTAACCTAAACATGGGATATGGGGAGCAGGATGTTACCTGAGCCCAGAACTGGGTCTGGCTTTGCTCAACCAGAGGTCTCCTATCCATGCACAGCCAGGTCCCACTTGTGTGTACCCTCTGTGTCCCACCATGCCTGCAGAAGGGAACATCTGCCCTTAGAATCGTGGATAGAATGCTAGGGTCATTAAGGTTGGAAAATGCATCTCAGGTCATCACGTCCAATCGTTGACCCACCCCCACCATGCACTCAGTCCATGTTCCTCAGTGCCACATCTCCGCGGTTCTTCCATACCTCCAGGGACAGGAGCTCTGTGACATTCCTGGGCAGCCTGTGTCGATGAGTAACCACTCTTTCTGAGATATTTTTTTCCAAATTTCTTAATATCCAGCCTTCATGCATGGTGGCACCCACCTCTGACGCGTGCTGAGCTTTCCCTCGGGGCTGGAGGAAAGCACACAGTGCTGCCCCAGGTTTCCTCCCCCCTCCCAGACCCAGCAGTCCTCTAGCTGATGCGTTCAACTTGGAGCTGTTATTGCCATCCTGGGTGTTTATTTAAAAGCAGAAGGTCAAGAGAACAGCTCATTTCCAGCATGGAAAGCTTAATGCTCCTCTGCGCTAAGTAAAGGCATTGGGCAATCATTCCTACGGAACAGGTGCTGTGAGTTGTTTTGAATTTCTATATTTACTTATTGCAGTTTCTCTTAGAAGGGACATAAGTGCTCTCCTTTCCTAGAGGCTCACAGGACAGCACAGCCATGTCTGCCATGACCATGAGGCAGCCATGGCACTGGCAAGCATCACTTGATCCTAACTGCTTTTAACGCAGCTATTACTTTTCAAACTCAGCCAGCCTATTCATGTAATTCCCTATTATGCTCAAAGAGCTGACACTGTAAACACCTCCAGGCTTGGATGACGTCCACCAAGGGCTGCTGCCTGTTCAGCACTTGTCTTCCGCAAGTATCAGGAAGATCACAGATTTTTAGCGTGGTGTTTGGGGTTCCCCAGGCTCCCTGCATCAGACCCTCCGGATTCCCCACCCAAAGATGATGTGCATGCATGCGATCAGACGCCCAGCTGTTGCTACCCACAGCCCCTTTTTCACTTGCCCCATGATGTGGATCGGAGAATCATGGAATTATTAGGGTTGGAAAAGACCACTAAGGCCATCTGGTCCAGCCATCCATCTACCACCATCACTGCCCACTGACCACGTCAGTGCCACATCTTACATTTCTAGAACATCTCCAGGGACAGTGGCTCCTCCATCTCCCTGGACAGCCTGTTCCAATGAATTACCACTGTTTTGGAAAATAATCTTTTCCTAGCATCCAACCTGAAGCTCCACTGGCATGGCATGAGGTCATACCCTTTTTCCCCATCCCAGCCACCCCAAAGGCAATGCCATGCAGCTGGAGCAGTGCTAGATCAGCTTCTGACTTGCCATTTCTGGTCCCACAAACTGTTGATCTGCCATTGACCCCATCCTTCTGCTGGGCCCTTTGGAGCTGGTGAGGCAGTTTCTCTGTTGCCATTTCCTTCTTTCCACAGCTGGGTGATCGTTGGTGATTTTCAAATCACACTGGGAGGTTCAATGAAACCAACTAGATGGAAATCAAATTTCAAGTAACCTGTAGGAAATGGAAAAGAAAAATGTTTATGGAACGATTTTCTTCTCTTCCCCGAAAGGTGAAAATTGTCTCCGTCACTCATAAATCATTAATTTGGATTTGCCCCGTTTTCTTCTCAGGGTTGCAAACTCTGGAGGAGCAGGGGGTCTCCATGGAGGCACAGCCCAGAAGCACGCCACCCCACCAGGGAAGGGCAGCAGCCGTTCTCAGCATCGGGTCAGGGCTTCTGTGGTGTTGCAGAAGGGAAACGTCCCATGAGGGAAGTAAACTGCAATCAGAGGAGGGACAACAAACTGCACGGTAATGGGAGTGAAAAATGGAAGTTTTTCTCAGAGAGCCATAACTTCATAATCAACTAAGAGGACGCCTTTGGCCAGGTGTCCATCCTTTCAGCAGTGGAGGCTGCTATTAGGAACAGAAAAAGCGATACGTAACAACACGGAGTGGGGAAATAGACAACCATTGATTTTCAACTAGGTGTTATGAAGTATGGAAAATTGATACAAGGAACTGCACTCATCTGTTAAAAATGCATAAGTTAGTGAACGTATGACAGCGAGAAGGCAATTGAAATGTTCAGTGAGCAAAATAAAATGGGGCAGGGGTTTTTCTTCTAGAGATGACCAAGCTCTTAATAAGGCAGAAATGCAATAAACGTTTGTGGGCTGTCTTCATGTCTGTCTCACAAGAGGAATTTGAAGAACTCACCAGCAATGTTAAGATCAAAGATTAAATGGCACTGAATGGGGTTATCTTATAAAGTGGGAAGGCGTTACATCACACAGGAGCATCCCCTGTAAGTGCAGTACTACTGGAAGGTACAACACACCCCCACCAGAGAAAGCAGGCTGGGGGATGCCCTGAGCATCAGACGTGGACAAAGCCAAGGGAAAGTGATACAGGAGTCAGCTGGAAGGAGAATTAGTGAAAATCAGCATGGCTTTATGGGAAATGGATCTTGTCAGCCCTCATTCCATTCAGAGAAGAGATCACAGGTTTGGTTAATAAAAGTAACTGAATAGATGTGATACTCCTCAGCACAGGGACTGCGCTGCATGGCTGATTAAAAATGGGCGCTCAGGAGTGTCAGGGAGAAGCACGTGAGAGATTGAGACTTGGGCAGAAGCTCAGACAGCCATCATCGATGGGGAGCTGTCATTAAACCTGTGGTTTTCATGACGTTTTCCAGCAGGAGGTTTAAGGCAGTCAGTATTTTCATCAATGATTCCAACATGCATGTTAAAAACTCATTCATAAGAACTTTGTGGCTGAGGCGAAGAACGGAAGGATGGATAGATCCACAGCAGGACTGGAGAGATGGGATCACCGGGGGTCCTTCCTCCCTCACACTGATACAGCCAAGTGCTTCATCGAGGGGTCCAACGGGGCTCTGCAGGTCTGCCAGGGGTCACTGAGAGCACATGAGGAGCGAGTCAAGGGATAAAGAGGGGAGAGCAGAGCACAGCAGCACAGCACAGCTGAGAGCAATGCGTGTGCTGCCAACAGCTGGCTGTGCAGAGCCTGCCAGCCACTAGATGGATGGAGAAACAAGCAACTCGAAGGAGCTCAACCTGTTTATCTTGACTAACAAGAAGTCTGCAGGCTGGCTTAATCGTCCCACATGAGCACTTTGCTGTGGAGGAATTGCTTTAGTGTTGGAAGGAGCTTTTTCTAGCAGAGAAGTACCCCAGTGAGGGGGTGCCCACCTCCTGGGACAGGATACTCTGCTGGAGGGTGCTTTAACTGAAAGGGAGCAACACGTCCCTACGCAAGGAGTGGGTGGGTAACACATGCAGGAGCCTGGAAACCAGACTGCCCCAAGGAGCTTTGCTTGAAATTCTCAGTCTCATGTTTTTTCTTCCCTGGATCATAGAGTCGTAGAACTGTTGAGGTCTAAGATTATCAAGTCCAACCATCCACTTACCACCAATGTTGCCCACTAACCACATCCCTAAGGACTAAATCTACGAGTTCCTTGAACACCTCCATGGTTGGTGACCCCACCACTCCCTGGGCATCCTGTGCCATTGCATCACCACTCTTCCTGAGAAGAAATGTTTCCTAATATCCAACCCGAACCTCTTCTGGCACAACATGAGGCCATCAGCTCTCATCCTATCACTGTTACATGGGAGCAGACCGACCCCAGCTTGGCCACAACCTCATTTCAGGCTATTGGAGAGAGTGAGGAGATCTCCCCTGACCTCCTCTTCTCCAGACTGAACCATCCCAGCTCCCTCATCCACTCCTGCCAGTGCAGCCCAAAGGATCCCACAAGCTCTGCACCTCTTGTGAGCATCATTCCTATCTGCTGGGTCAGTCCCAGTCCCAAACAGTGACACCCAGGCTGGAGCAGGACTAAAATGCACATGGGCTGAGAACACAAGCATGCTGTTGAAAACAGCTCCAGATGGAGATGACAAACAGAATTTCTCTGACAACCTGGAAACAGTCTCTTCATCACAGACAGGGTATGCTGGTGGTCTCTGCTTGGATAGAATCAAATGCAGTCACCAAATATTTGCAGAAAGTATTGCTATCAGAGCACTTTCTATCTTATCTCCCATAGCAAACAACGAAGCATTCGGCAAAATAACTCTGTTGCCACCTCCCTCCTATGGCAGCCTGCTCCACTCCCACCTCACCCACAGAGACTGGTGGGTGAAAAACTTCCTTTATGAGAAAACGTCATTTTATTGCTCCACCTGGACTGTCTTTGGCTTAAGGATTTGTTTTTCTGGTCACTCCTGGCCAGGAATGTTTGTTCTTTGTTGTGACTGATCTCATTTTCCCTGCTCGTATTAAGCCCCCCAGCAGCAGTGGCCAGATGGCTGCTGGTGATGTCTGAGTTGATCTGTGCCCAAGGTTTATATCTATGCCTGCTGCCATCCAGTTGGAGGAGTTCCTGAGCCCAGCAGGACTCCTGGGAAGAAGCTGAGCTGTGTCTTCACAGCCCTGGCCCCGAGGCAGGATTCCTAGCCAGGACAGAGCGTGACGATGGAGCCCTGGTCTGACCCTTTAGCAGGACCATCACTGAGTCCAGATCATCCTATCGAACAAAATGCCCCTTTCTCCAGGCTGCTGCCATTGGCAGCAGGTCTCCCAGGGTCAGATCTATCAAGCACTGTGGGATCTCTGGCCCCTCCACTTCCCATCTGCATTCCTTCCATGCCTCCCTCACCTCTGGCTCACTTCTACCAGGATCTTCACCTTCCCTTCAATGTCAGCCCCACTCTCATCCTCTCACACTTTCCTCCTTTCTCATTTCCTTCTGATCCTTGTCTCTCACGTAGTTCTGGAGCTGCACTTCAGTGCTAATCACCCTGTCCTGACAGGTGCACCACCAGCTAAACATGGCAACACCAAAAGCCATTGGGACCAAGGCACACCCATAGGCTTTGCAGCCTGCTGCCTGGTGTGGCTGTTCAGATGCTCTTGGACTGCTGGTTGGTATCGTCCCCCAGTTCAGCAGCATCTAATTCTTGTCTAGTTTTCCTCCCAGGTGTAACCTCATTGTCTGCTGCTAACTAATTTCTGTGCTGGTGGCATACATACATACCTCATTGCCCAGGATCTAGCTTTTGCATTTTGCTTGCTTGTCCCAATTTCAATATCAAGGAAAGGAATTTACTCCCAGACCTGGAGCCAGTTCAGTTTTCTCTCTGCCTGAGACGATGAGGTCCAAGCCATGCCTACCCCACACCTCTGCACCACCAGCCTCACGGTGCACCACGTGAATAATTCATCACATGCACCAGTCCTCCTCTCTTTCTGTTCTCGAATTAGCCACGAGCAGATTGCAGCTTTCTCAAAAGAATTTGCTACTTGGAGCCGTTCCTGTGAACAATTCTTAGGCTGTATCTCGTTTGCAAGCAGCAAATAGCTACGAGGATGACTGCTGCTCCACTGGCCGACCACATCTCTCCGGCTCTGAGGCTGCAGATGAGAGACGTGATCGCTTCTCACCCGTAGGATGCTGCTCCTGCTCCTGCCTGCAAGCATCATCGTAGCCATGCGCTAACCTGTGTATTTATTCCTGCTATCTGACCTATCAGACAACTGCTGAATTACTTCTCTAATTAGTTTTCTCGTTTGTGGAGGATACGACCTTCCTCTCTGGAGAGAAACATACAAATGAGAAACTGCTCCTTGAAGGTAATACCATGAAAGCAGCAGTCATACTGGGGATAAACAGGGATACAGATCTCTGCTGTTATAGCTGAAATAAAACCATTTCCCTTCTGCACTTAACAAATTCTCTCCATTTCCAAAAAAAAAAAAAAAAAAAAAGAGAGAGAAAAATATGAAAAGAAATATGGAGATCATCTGCTCTCACTCCCCATCTGGGTGGAGTAACTCAGCCATAGGAGCTGGACACCCCCAGAATCCACCTCTGGAAAAGATGCCAAGGCCTCAGTGCCTTGAACAAGGTCACTGGGTGTTGTGGGGGGATTTAATCTGCCCCACATCCATTGCAGGGAATCACAGCATGGTTGGGTTGGAAGAGCCCTTGCATTCCCCCAGCCCCAACCCCTGCCCAGTGCTGGTTGCCCCCACCAGACCAGGCTGCCCAGAGCCCATCCATGGCCTGGAGCAGTGCTGGGAATGGGGCACCCACAGCTCTCCAGGCATCCAGTAGAGCAGAAGTGGGAGCTGCGGTGTGGACAGCCTGGCAACAGCAGCTCCCTGCTTTCCCCAGGTCTGACAACGCTCCTGGACAGCTTTTTATTAAGCTGTGAATTAAATCACCCCCACAGCCTGGAGACAGGATTATTTGGATGCCACCTTTGAACCTTGCTTAGCAGCATGGCCTGGGAGACCCTTGGTCTGTTGGGAAGCCATCACGTGGATCAGAGCGTGTTCCAAGCCCTGTAATTGCCCAATAAAACCATGTTTCTTCCCCATCCAGTTGAATTAGTGTCTGCAATATGTTTGAAAGCTTTATAGCCTAGTTAATTGTAAGGCAGTAACAGGAAGGGGCATTACAGCTTTAGAGAACACAAGTTGCATCTGTATTTAATGATATTAAACCATAAGAAGCCTCCATTCGAATAAAGCGGTGGCTGCTGTAGTGCCCATAAAAGTGAGGTCTCTGTTCAGCAGCGGGGACAGGGATGGTGGAGCTGGGGGCAAGGACAGCACACAGACCCAGCACCGCTGCAGCAACCATCGTGCCCCATTGAAGAGAATCCCACCAACCCAACCCCACTGCTGGAAACAAAGGTGCTCCAGGCTTCAAGCTGTCGGGTTGGGTATTAGGAAACGTTTCTTCTCTGAAAGAGCAGCGATGCATTGGCACAGGGAGTGCGGGGTGACTGTTCCTGGAGTGCTCAGTGTGGAGGTCTGGCACTGAGGGATGTGGTCAGTGGGGCAGAGTGGGGCGGGTTGGGGTTGGACTCGGGGATCTGAGAGGTCTTTTCCAACCTTCATGATTCCATGAGTCTACGACTCCTCCGGGAGTGGGAACAAAGATGTGAATGTGAGCAGCAAGGCGTGTGAGTCTTAAACATCCATATTCGCAAGCAACCCGACTGCTGAGATTGATTCAGCACGCAGGCAGGGAGGGGAGATGCAGGTGAGTCCACCTAGAGCGAAATGTGCAATCAAAGAGAATGAATATAATTAAATTTCCAATTGGCCTTTAATGAAACACCTCTCCACAAGCAGAACAAGCAGCAGGGACACGCCGTGCTCACCCACAGAGGTGCTGGCACCCAGGAAGCAGACACACAACCCCCTTCCACTGCTATAAGCTGTTAGAGAGACTCTAATTATAAATTTATCGTTTACAGAAGTTTCAGCTAATTACACAGTGCCTGCTGCAAGGCCTTGCTGCTGTTAATGGGCCGTTGGTTATTACTGAAGTACCCATAGCTCTGCTTCAGAGAACATTGAGCAGTTCCCATTTCCTTGCCCACTGTGTTAGCTGCATGCAGGGGCAATGCAGGGATGTGCCTGGAAGTGGCTGCAAAAGGCCCCAAATGTTGCATTGTGTTGTGGGTTTGGCGTGCAAAAGGCCCCAAGTGTTGCATTGTGTTGTGGGTTTGGCGTGCAAAAGGCCCCAAATGTTGCATTGTGTTGTGGGTTTGGTGTGCAAAAGGCCGCAAGTGTTGCATTGTGTTGTGGGTTTGGTGTGCAAAAGGCCCCAAGAGTTGCTTTGTG
>NW_024884867.1:2412281-2416497 GCF_019232065.1 Centrocercus urophasianus
TTGTGTTGTGGGTTTGGTGTGCAAAAGGCCCCAAGAGTTGCTTTGTGTTGTGGGTTTGCAGCACAGCTGCTGTGAGTCTCCAGCATGATGCATGGAGGCTGAGCCTGGAGCGGGGCAGCACAGCAGGGGAAACCTAGAGCCTCCATGCGTCCTACCCCAGAGCCACCTTGTGTCCCATACTGGAGTATGTCCCACCTCAGAGCCACCACATGTCCCACCTCAGTCTGTTGCATCCCAGAGCTACTGCTTGTCCCATCCTGGAGCCACTATTGTCCAACTCCAGAGCCACCACATGTCCTACCAAAGCCTGTCCCATCTCAGAGACACTTCATGTCCAATGCAGAGCCTGTCCCACCCCACTGCACGTCCCACCCCAGATACTGCCCCCCCAGAGCCTCCACATGTCCCAACCCATAAACTGTCCCACCCCATGTCCCATGTGATGGCATTTTGGGGACCAGCACAATGCACGGCAGGCAGAGGTGGACATGGGTGCGTGGCACCGAGGGCACAAGGACACAGCGCAGGGGACACAAAGGGGCAGCCACAGCCCCACACACCCCACACTCAACCCTGGGCATCACAACCCAATGACTTCCAGCACCTCTGTGCAAGGCTGTCAGTGACAACGCATTTCCAGAAGGGCTGTGAAAGAGAAACCGAGGCCAGGGAAACATAACCATGGCTGCAGGTTTATGTACAGATCCCAGGAAGAGTTGCAGATAAACGTGTTATTGGGTTAAATAAAAATAAAATGAATTCTAGATAATGTTTTGAAATTTATGACATAATTAAGCTATTAATTTAATGGTCTTTATTATTTGGGCTGGAAAACACGCACCGGTTCTCATCTCGTTCCTTTTATTCAACAACGAGCTCATCATACACACTCATTATGCATTTTCATAAACATTTGATGAACAATAACTGAGAGAAACATAAAATATTGTTTTTGTCCTTCAACTGTAATGACCATATGGAGACACGTTTTGCATCGGAGTCAGCAGTTGTACATCTCTGTTAATAACAGCCCTTGCTATTTTTACTGTTTGCAGCACAAATGCAGCCTTTTATGGGAGCGAGAAGGGGGGGAAGGAAAGATTTAATCTGCAGGGTCTTTTGCTGTGATTTGTAAGAGAGATGTGGTGCCCACACTCCCCTGTGACTCAGTGGCAGCTATAATTACTCAGTATTCTGGGCTACTTGCTTACAAGATGTCAATTTATGTGCTAGCAGAGCGAGCGCTTCGGTTGGGGACATCTCAGGAACCCCATGCACACACTTGGGTTTGCAAAGACAACCTTTTACAAGGCAGCAGAGCAAGGTCTTGCACTCGACTCAGGGCTGCTGAGAGCCAAGGGTTTGGGTTTGGGAACTGGATGCAATGTGGGGCCCTTCAAAATGAGAATATTTGGTGATTGTGTGGTTACCGCCCAGCTCGCCCCGCTGCCCCCAGCATCCCACCCTTGGATTTCAGCACACACTGAGCCAGGAGCCTTCTCTGGTGGGTTTCTATGGCAGCAGCGCCTGGATGCTGCACAAGTGCTTGTAGAGGGTGAACAAAATCCCAGCAGACGATGCTCCAACCCAGAACACCCATCTCTTCTGCACACTGGGGGCTCAAAACCGCCCGTCGGGAGCCCAGGCTGCGGCACAGCAGAGCCTATAAAACCCAGGGATGGATGTAGTTGGAGCTGGGATGCGTCTGGTGGAGCATTAATGAAGTTCCTCCTGGGGCAGGACACGGATTCAGACACAACACTTCCCCTCCAGCATCGAGTCCTGGGCCAGTGTCAGCCCCATACGGATTTATGGCTCCTTGTGCTCGTAAATGTCGGCTCAGCGGTGATGGATGCGGGCGCCGGGACGCGCTCCCCTCAACTTCGGGAGATTTCTTTATTTTTCCTGATCTTTTACAACGGCCATAAAGCAGCTGCTGATTAGTGACGGGTCTTAAAACTTTAGGCAAAAGCTGTTGAAATCAGCTTTGAGTGCTAAGCTTCTCCGAAAGCGGAACGGCTTAGCGTCTTGGTTTTGAGGTCGCATGTGTGACGTGTGGCCCTCGGAGCTGCAGCCGTTGCAATGGCAGTTTGGGTGGGTTTGGGGTTAGGGACCAACCCTGCCCCTTTCTGTCCCCTTGGATGCAGGAGAGACGTGGGTGAGGATGGTGAGTGGTGGTGGGCACTGCTGCCTCTCCCAGCATAAAGACCCTCAATGGCATCACTCTGGGACAACGTGACCACCATGCAGACCAGGTGCTGCTCCTTGCTCCCAAGCTGGGTGCTCCCAAGGGTTGGGCAGCAGCAGCAGGGATGTGGAGTCAATAGAACCATAGAATTGAGTTGGAAGGGACTTTTAAAGGCTATGTGGTCCAAGTCCTCTGCAATGAATGGGGCAAAGCTGGGAGGAAGCTTCTGGAAGGGCAGTCCTTGTTTCCTTGTTGTCCCAGGGCTGCGGTTCTGGATGTGTCTGTTCGTTGAGCAGGCTACCCTCATCATGTTTCTTCTTTGAGTGTTGACCACAGCTTTGTCTTCATCTGGGGGAGATTTCACATTTAGGGGAGGAAGCATCACGCTTGGTGGAGGAAATCACCTTCTGGTGCCTCTCACCATCTTTGGCTCCCTTCCATCTCCCAGCCTTTGGGTGAGCCCTCATCCCAGCTTCCACTCACCAGTACCAACCTTGTCCTGGCTGCTCACACAGAGCTGCACCTGGGGCAGGCACCCTCACTCCTGTCTAAGTCAGTGCCCCTCTGCCTCCCCTCCACAGAGCTTTTGCAGGAGATACACCCATCTCATCCCATCCCGCAGCATTACAGGCAGCAGGTGAGTGTTGGATGGGAGAAGGAAGCAAAGAGTTGATGGATTGGTGGATGGAATGATGGAAGGATGGGTGGACATCCCAATTCCACCTCCAAAATCAGCTCTTCACCAGTTAGAGAGCAAAGTGGCATCTGGGCTCCTCTGCCTGCAGGTGCTGGCTGGTCTCTGCCCATTCCCATCACCTGGGAGCCGTTCCTGCAGGACATGGCACATTCCCTCCCTGCCTGCTGCTTCTCTCAGGAGCAGAAGTTAGCCAAGATTTATCACAGCACTAAACCTAGGATTGAGCACATTTGAAAGAAGAACAATTTATTCATCAAAAATACGGCTTCGTTTTATCTGCAATTATTCTCAAGTTAAAGCCTCATCCGGCGAGCAGTTGGCTGAATAAACAGCAACTTTTTATACCTAAACCACCCCATTTTGACATCCTGTTGGAAAAAAAAATAAATACAGGAGGACGTAACCCACCCAGACAACAACCCAGGCCCTTTTTCTTTTCTGCCAGAAAACGGTGAGATTAGGAATGTAGGGTGGAGGCAGCTATTGCAGCCTTAATCCAGACCAACGTGGAAGGAGCGGTTGGGCGCCTTTGGAGGTGGTGTCACGAGGAGGACAGCAATCACAGGCTGCGTGGTTGGTTGGTTTGGGGGTTTAAACTAAGAAAGCATTCCCCAGGAAAAGGACAGATGGATGCAGAAACGTAAACTGAACAAACTCATGGGGATGCTTCACCACCAGCAAGAGACCCTTGGGGAGCCGTCCTCAGGAAAGGATATAGGAGTGTGTGAAGTTACTAAAAGAGTCTATTAGAGGTGCACGGCAGCTAGACATCCTGACACAGGGGAACCACGGGGCAACAGTAAAAGACCAGCATTGCTGCATCAGGAGCACTTTAGTGTCCTGAAAATCAAAAAGGAATCCTATAAAAATGGGAATGAGAGCAGAAGGGTGAGCGTAAAGGGACTGTGAGTGCACGTGGGGGTAGCATGAGAAAGGCTGAGTGAGTGGCAGGCAGCAAGGAGGCAACAGCAGAAGCTCCAGGAAGGATAATGGAGAGAAAAGAGATTTGACACTCGTGTCTTGTAGTGGAGAGGGAATGCAAAGAGAATTCACAGAGAGGGCTGCAGTGCCTTCCTCACCGTGTGAGCAGTTTCTAGGGCATCAGTGAGGGATGGGAACCTGGGCCAGGAAGGAAGCGCTTACAGGATGCTGAGGTAAGCTCAATCTGTCTGAGGGATCGAGCAAAATTACCCTGGAAAATACAAGCAACCTCTGAGCTGCTGGCACTGGTTTGTGACAAATGTTGAGGGATCCTTCAGAAGCGTGAGAGTAAAGCACAGCATCTCTGTGCAACGAAGAGAAAACAAGGGGAGGGAAAGGATGGGGAGTTA
>NW_024884867.1:2544860-2586568 GCF_019232065.1 Centrocercus urophasianus
TGGCGGCGGGCGGCGAGCGCTACGCGGCCTTCCTGAGCGCGGGGCCGGGGCCGCCCGCGTTGGTGGAGGGCGCGTGGGGCGGGCGCGGAAAGCTGCGGGGCTGCTGGGCGCGGCGGGACCCCCGCGAGATCCGCGCTTTCCTCGCCGCCTGCGCCCGCCGCCCGTCCGCCGCTCCCGCGCCCGCGCTGCGCCGGGACGTGGCCGCGCTGTGGAGGCGGCGGGCGGCGTGCGCCGAGCCATCGCCGCACCGCGGGAACCGCAGGCGGAGGAGGGGTTGGACTGTGCCGGGGACGCTGTGGTGCGGGGCCGGGGATTCGGCCGGGAACTCCTCCGAGCTGGGTACGGGCCGGGGCGCCGCGCGGAGCCGCGCGTGGCGGGGCGGGCAGGGCACTGAACATCGCCGCCCGCAGGTCTGTTCCGCGGCCCCGACCGCTGCTGCCGGGAGCACGATCGGTGCGGGACGCAGATCGAGGCGCTGCAGTTCGGCTTCGGCATCCGCAACTACCGCCCGCACACCGTCAGCCACTGCGACTGCGACGCCGCGTTCCGCCGCTGCCTGCGGGCCCTCAACGACACCGTCTCCGACCTCATCGGAGTCACCTTCTTCGACCTCCTGGAGGTGCCGTGCTTCGTGCTGCGGCGCGCCGAGCAGTGCGTGCGCTGGCACTGGTGGGGCGGGTGAGTGCGGGGCCGCGGGAGCCGCGGGCTGTGGCCGTCGGGCGGCTCCTGATGCGGCGCCCTCAGCTGCGAGCGGTACGCGGTGGTGCCGGTGGCCACGATGGTGCGGCAGAGCCCCTACGGCACCGCGGCCGCTGCGGCCGTCGGGAACTCCGCGTGCGAAGAGCAGCCCGGCGCCGTCGGAGAGGCGGAGCGGTGTGAGACCGGCCCGGGGAGCGCCGCGGGAAGACGGAGGGGTGAGAGCCGGATGGGGACCGGAGGGGGCGTCCCCGGGCCGAGAGCTTCGGTCCGATCGCCGCTCTCTGCCGCCAGGGCTGGGGAGGCTGTGCAGAGCCTATCGGCACCTGGATCGCTGCGAGCACCGCATCGCGCCCCGCGAGACGAAGTACGGGCTGCGGAACGGCGGTGCGCGGACGCTCTTCCACTGCAACTGCACCCGCAGGTGTGTGCCGTGGGGCGGCCTTTCCGTCCGTCCGTCATCGCCCAGAGCGGGGCTGGAGAGGGAGGACGGGCGGGGTGCTGAGAGCTGCCCCGCTGTCCCCGCAGAATGGTGAGGTCCCTGAGCAGGGCGAGGGGCCCCGGGGGCGCGGAGCCGCCGCTCCTGGCGGAGCGCATCGCCGCGCGCTGCTTCGTGTTGGAACCGCAGGCCGAGTGCGGAGCGGAGCGCCGGAGCGGGTGAGTGCGGAGGGAACGGGGATGGGCCGGGGCTGGCGGTGCTTTGTTCGCCGCAACGCTCTCTGTTCTGTTCCTCCAGCAGCTGTGACGCCGCGGTCCGGGCCGTGCTGGTACCCGCACGGCATCTGAGGACCACGCTGCGGCGCCGCGGTGCTGAACGTCGGGAGTGGAACGAGCAGGAGAGCGGCGGTGATGCTCTGTACGAACGGTGCCGGCGGGTGGCCCTGGAGCAGGGGATGGGAGCCCCGCAGCACCCCGCGCCCCGCTGAGCCCCAGCGGCTGGGCTGTACCGTGCGTGGGGAGGAGCTGCGCTGCGGGGCGGAGCTGCTCAATGTCGGGTCCTTGAGAGAAAGGATGGCACCGAGAGTGGCTGCTGGCGTGACTGCGTGGGGCAGGAAAGGGGTGGAGGAGGCTGAGCTGCCATCCCTAGGAGCTGCGGCTGCCACCACAGCAAAGGGAAAGGAGAGGGGGCAGGAAAAAGCGACCGCCCCTGAAGGATGCTGCGGGCGTAGGAGCCCCGGGCAGGACGGTGCCAGGACCCCCAGCCCCGGTTTTGCCCCTGGAGCAGGGGGGTTGGGGCGAGTCAGGTTCCACCCCGAGCTCTAGAGGTGGGAGCACAGTGCCGTGCCTGGGGAAGGTCAGTGCCTGCGTGTGGCACAAGGCAAATAAAGGGCAGAGTGACACGGTGCACGGTGCTGGGGTCCTGCATTCCCCACAGCCCCCACCCTGCAATAAGCACAGTGCAGCTGGGGCAGGCGGGATGCTTTATTTTGTTGCTCACACTATGTCCAAGCCCGAGGCACAGTGGTAAGGGCAGGAAAGAAGCAAGCTCCCATCTGCAGGGTGCCCGCAGCAGTGCTGTGCCCCGGGAGGAGGGGGCAAACATCCTCATTTGCAGCGCCATCCCTGGCCCCCAGCACCCCCAGGCCACTCACCTGCCCTAGGACTGAGCGTCCCGCAGTTCTGACACACATGAGGGGTTCCCTCACCACCACTCCCTCCCCTATGCCTCCTTTGCAGCCCCGGGAGGAGCAGGGCAGGCAGGCAGCGGGGGTGCAGGGGTGATTCACTGCAATAAATAAGGGAGGGGGATGGCTCACAGCAGGGACGTGGCACGGGAAAGCACACAGCAAGCGCGCTACGGAGGGAGGGGGCGCAGCCTCAGCGCCCCATGGTACAGCTGTAACCATCCAGCTCCCGGGGACTGCCCCCTTCCTTTGGGGAAGTGCTGCAAGGAGGGCTGGTGGGGCTCATCCTGCGGCAGGGATAGCCCTGGTCTACACTCTCCCTCCGTCGGCCCATGGCTTGGTCGATGGTTTCCAGGCGGAGCGCAGGCAGCAGGCCCAGGTTCCTGGGATCAGCCCTGGCCAGAGGGTTGTCAGCAGCAGCACGCCGGGCAACGCACGGCTCCCGCACAGTCTGGTAGAAGGAACCCGGGCCGCCCTCCTGGCTGTTGGCCACCTGCCCCGATTCCTTGGCTTTGGATCCACGGCGTCCCAGCTCTGTCTGGGGCAGGTGGATGGCAGGGATGTCCCCGGTGAGGCCACGGCGGCTCTGGGGTGAGGGGCTCCGGCTGGTGCCCCGGTCACGGCTCGATGGGCGCAGGATGAGACCCTGGAACTTGGCCAGGCTGGGGCTGCGGCTCCGGTGCCGCTTCATCTTGCCCGGGCTGGGGCTGCGGGATTTGGGGGCCAGCAGGACAAGAGTGCTGTCATCCTCCTCCTCTGAGCTGCTGCCCGAGCTGTCCGTAGGGCTGCTGCCCTCTTCGGATCGAGGCAGGGAGATCTGCACCACACATCAGCATTGGGCCCTGACCCACACAGGGGGCTGTGGGGCACTGCAGCAGGACGCCCTGCCCTGCTGAAACCTCCCTCCCCCCACCCTTCACCTCAAGGCATTGCTGACCTGGAATGGCTCTGTCACACCCACGATGCTGCTGGAGGTGTTGCTGTAGTACCCGAGGATGTACTCTCCCTTCCCCTTGGGCAGCGCTTCCTCTGAGAACATCACCTGCAGCAGATGGGCATCAGGCTGAGCACAGGGCTGCACCCCCCAGCCACCCCCATATGTGGGCCTGCACCCTGCTTGGTGCCATCCAAAGGTCCAGAGGCTGCTGCTGCCTCACCCCATGGCCCTGACTCCCAGAGTTGCTCACCTGTGCACACAGCTGCTTCTCTACGCAGCGCTCTCCATCATCGCTCCTGGCCCAAACGTAGGACACATAGTCTTTAGGATGCCGAAAACCCACCTGTGGAAGAAAGGAGGTGAGCTGGTGCTTTTGCTCTTCTCTCAGCCCCCAGCAATAGCTTTGGGCCATATGGAGCCCACAGAGTGGGAGAAAGAGAAGTGCTGGATCCACAGCCCAACATGGCCTTCCCAGAATGGGAGAGCCCACACTGAGGCCGTTCATCAGCACCTGTGGGAGGGGGCAGCTACAGAGGGGATCACATCACACTGCCAAGGACCCCAGCCCCTACCCGGTAGAGGCCAATCCAGTCCCAGGAGCTCCGGTGAAAGCCAGCAGCCATCTTGTACTTGACAACTGCTTGCTCAGGCCTGATCCACTCATCAGCCACAAAGATCTCCACCGGGGGCTTATCTGCCTTGGAAGCAAACTGGCAGAGACATGCAGATGGTGGGTAAGAGCAAGTGGGAGCAGCACCCCCACTACCCCCAGCCATGGTGGTGAGACAGCAGTCCTGCCCAGCAAAGTAAGAAAGCCACACACAGGGCACACATTCACCCAGCACGGCTGTGGCCAGCAGCCCTGGCAGCTGCTCACCTGCACGGCAAAGATGGCAGCTACAGGCTTGTGGTCGCTGACCATGTACTCCATGTGGCTGCAGTAGCAGAGCTGGCTCACCGACAGCACACCCCGGCTGGGCCGGCGCCCGCCCGCCCCGGAGCTGGGAGATTTGATCTTCCAAAGGATGCGGTCAGTCCAGGCGGGTTTTCGCTTCTTGGCACTGCAGGGCACAGAGGGGCATCTCTTGCCTGGCAGGGGGGCAGTGGGCTCCACCCCAACCTGCCTCCCCCTGGCACTATGGAGCACGCAGGCAGGGGATGCGGCTCGTCTCGGCGCACAGCTCAGTGCAGCTGCAGGGACAGACCTGCACTGGCACCAGCACAATGGCTGTGTCCCAGCCCACAAGCTTCCCTCCGAGACCCCCACGAACCTCAGCCGTGCCGCCCACCCCCAGCATGTGCCCCCAGCTGTCCTACCTGCTGTCGTACTTGTTGGTGCCCACATCGAACTTGAACGTGGGGGGGAAGTTGAGGGGTCCCTCCTGAAAGCCGCTCAGGACAGGCCAGGTGCTTTTGGCAATGTTTAGCTGTGGGCAGGAGAGCAGCAAGGCTCCATGGCCCCAGCTCTTCCCAAGAAAGAAGCTCCCAGGAAGGAACTGCTGATGTGCACAGCTCCGATGGAAAACACCCTGGGAGAACGCTGCCTGCCGCTCCTCCACGAGCTGGAAGAGCCCGTGCCCTTGGTGCCAAGTGGCTCGCAGCTGATGGGCACGGCTGGTAAGTGCCCAAGAACACAGCCGGCAGTGAGCCCGGCCCACTCACCTGGTCCTTCTCCCAGAGCTGGCTCAGGATGTTGCTGTCAATGGCATATTTGACGAAGCGGATGTCGAGGCTCTCAATGCGGAAATTGAGGTCCCCAAACCAGAAGACGAGGCTGCGGGCGGGAGGGCAGTGAGCAGCAGGGCCCAGGCATCAGCACCAGCAGGGTAGGAACCAGTCCCAACCCTTGAGGGTGCCGGGAACTGCAGCAGGCCTGGCTGCGCCCCAAGAGCAAACAAGGGCTCCTTTTAACACCGATTGAACTGCACCTCACCGGACCAAGGGACAACTCTGCAGCTCTGCCACCCAGACCCCACCTCCAAGCTGCGCTCGGATTCAGATGCCAGACCCAACCCCCTCTCCAGGCACAGGGCTGGTCCTCCAGCATCGGCACAGAGCAGTAGGCAAAACAGCGAGGTACTCACTCATGGTCCAGGATGCCACTGGCTGCCCTTCCCTCAAACTGCTGCATGTGCAGTATGGTGGCAAAGTCCTCCTTGCGCTGCTCCGCCTTCTCCAGGTGTGCCGGCAGGTGGCAGTTGAGGAAGCACACCATGTGCCCGAAGATGGACAGACGGACGCTCACCCCTCCTTTGTTGCCCTGCCCCAGTTGGGTGCCGTGAGACCCGAGGAAGGCAGCCCTCTCCACCCCCCCGGACCACACTCACCCAGTAGCCGCCCAGCCCTGTCCTAGTGCAGTCTGTCTGGATGTCCTGCAGGAAGGGGAGGTGGTAGTACTTGGCAAACACCAGCAGGATCACACCTTGCATCCGCACTGTGCTGACCTGGAACAGGAGCAGGGCTTGTAGCAGGATGACAGCCACAGCACAGCCCATAAAGGCAGGGACAGTTCCAGGCCAGAGCAGCACCTTCATGCCCATCTTACAGGTGGCTAAGCAGCACATTTAGCTCGGAGATCCAGAGCTCGCCTGGATTCTGACCACTGACTGAGATGAGCCCAGCAATGCTAGGACTTATGTACTCTGTCACTGGCTGTCTGGGGAGCTGAGCCTTGCCCTGGGATCTGCAGGCTGCTGTCAGAAGCACAGGCTGGATCCTCTCCTCACCCTGGTGCAACACAGCAGGCAACAAGGTGTGTCCCCAGAGTACCACAAGGGAAGCCAAAAGCAACCAGAGAAGCAAGTAGAGCGGCAGAAGCCAGGCAGCATACTGCAAAAATGCCCCATTCACCTTCAGCTCAGCTTCCACATGCTGCTCAGAGGGCTGCATGGCATCTCTCTAGCCAGGTCTTCTCCTGCACACCCTCCATCCCTCTCTGCCCTGCCACCCTCCCCGTGCCCCCCTGCTTGGCTGGCAGGCACAGAGGGGACACCGGCTGTCCAGCCCCTTTGGGACTGCCTTACCAACACAAAGTGGAAGGGGCTCAGCACATCCATGAAGAGCTCGCTCCACTGATCTGTGAACAGGGCGTCCTTCAGGCGTTTGTTTATCTTGGAGTTCACCTCCTGCAGCCTGGGAGGAGAAGGACAAAGTGCTTTGCAGAGCCTGTCTGATCTCAGACGGATCCCTCAGCCACAACAGGAAGGCACCTGCATCCCAGCCAGGGAGAGCTCCTTGGGCGAGGCACCCAAGGACAGAGCTGCAAGGGCATTCCAAGGGAGGACCCTGGATTTAGAGCACAAACCAGCTACATCCTCGTGCTAGCGATGCTGGGTAGCAAGAGGCACAAGAGGCAATGAAGCTGCAATGCTTCGGCCCTCTAAGCAGGAGCAGTTCAGCTGCACAAGGCTGGGCAGCAGTCTAAAGTCTATCTCTAGGTGCAAGAGGGGCTTACAGGACATGTCAGTTGCATGGAAGTCTGCAGAGAAGCCAGGTCCCACCAGTACTTCAGCACAGGGCGCCCGGATGCATCCTAGCCACCGAGCTCACAGCAGCAGCGACAGAAGGTTAACAGTGCTCCTCCCCACTCAGCAATTAGAGAACAGAGGGAAGGAGAGCATCCCCAGAGAACAGCAGAATCAGGAAATGCCTTGCCCGAAAATATTGAGTGCCCCGGGCACAAAGGTACGGGTCAGAGGAAGGACATGGGCAGGCAGAGGCACTGTGGAGGCATCAGCACCATGCCCTGGCCACAGCACAGCCCCAGCCAGTCCCTCACACCAAGCAACACCCCTGCCCTGACCCATTGCAGGTAGGGTCTGCCTGCAAGGCTGAGGGGCCCCAACCAGGAGATGGGCTCCAGCAGCCTCCTGCCTGAGGCAGAGCTCCTCCACTGTGCACACAAGGAGCTCCCAGGGCAGAGGCTGTACAACAGGCAGCACATCCATGCTCTTGGCACAGATCTGCATGCTCCATGGCAATCCCTAAGGGTCTGGTCTTCCCTTAAATTCTGGCTCAGCTTGCCTGGCTGGCCACGCCAAGAAAGCCTCATCACACCAACTTGGGGCTGCCTTGCCAGCAGTTAAGTGTTGCCAGGGGCACGGAGCCAATCCAGCTGTGAGAGAACAGCAGATCTGCGCCCTTGAGGCTCACATACCACGGACAAGAGGTGAGATGAGGAAAATGCTTCCAGCAGAATCCAGCAGGCGAGTTAAAAGCCTCTCCAGATTTGACCCAGGCACCTCCTGAGGCCACGCTCTGCTCGGCAAACCAGCTATGGGCTGTGCAGGGATTGATTCATGGCTATTTGTGAACTGAGGGTTTCAGCTCCTCTCAGTGATCCCATTTTTTAAAAGAAGCTGATTTTCCATCACCTCTTATGATGCTGTTCCTCATTCATGATGCGCATCCCTCCCTGCTCCCTATGCCTGAGGGCGGGTTTGAGAGGCAGCTCTCCCACTCTGAGCCCCCCAGGACTATGTGGAAAATCCCTCAAACAGGGCCCTCTCCAGGGCAGGGGCCTGCACCTCTCTCTCTTACCCAATGGCGATCATGTCTGCATCATTCGTCTCGCCCGTGTTGAGATGCAACAGCGACGTCACATCATTGGGGGGCATGGCTGTGCCCACGTTCCAGGTGACCACTGTGATGCTTAAGAGGAATAAGGGACAACAAGGTAACACTCAGGCTCAGAAGGGCTCCCTGTCCTCCAACCCAGTCTCCCAAGGAGCCTGCCTGGGGCAGAACTTGCTGTAGCAGCTCAGCCAAAGGAGGACAGCCCCAAATAACCGCTTCCCCACGCCGAGCTCATCCCCCTGATCCCACACACAGGGGCTCCGGCCTCCCCCCGCTGCGTCCTGCCTGCAGCTGGGCAGTGCATCGCGTGACAGCAGTGTCCTTCAGAGCACACAGCCACCACCACCCGTCACAGCACATTAACGCCGCTACGCAGCGGGCGCCAGCAGCCCGCAGGCTGCTCCGGTGGCAACTCACAGGAGCCAATTTCAGCAACGTGCCAGGGAAGGGCCACACCATTTTGAGAGCTCGGCGAGCTGCTGTCACCTCTAATTCCACCTACATCCATCCCCCAAACGCCGCGCCACGTCCCGAGGGTCCCTCAGCCCCCAACCTCTCCCACCCCAAGGCCATCACAGAGGGATGAGTAGGGCAACCCGCACAGAGGACTCGGCCACCCGCACAGAGGACTCGGCCACTGCTCCTTCGCCGCAGGCTCAGACCCCACGTCCTCCCCCCATGGATGCAGAAGGGGTCCCGCTGTCCCCCGACCTCCACCGTGAGCTCACCGGAACGCTCCGTCCTCCACGGCCGTCCCCGCGCAGCCCAGAAGAGCATCAGAGGATCCGCCGGAGCTCGTAGGGCTGAGGGACGTCCCGCACCTCCCGAACGGGGGCAGCTCCTCGGGCTCCGGCTTGGCGAGAGCCACCGCCTTGCCCAGCCCGATGCGTCCGGCGGAAAGGAACTCGCTGGACACGGCTTTGGGCAGCCCCACAGCGCGGGGGGCCGCCCAGGCCGAGATGTGATCGCTGGACTCGGCTTTGGGCAGCGGCTTGCCGGGGACGTTGCGCTCCGCCGGGCCGAGCTCCGCGCCCAGCACCGAGGCGCGGCCCGACGGGACGCCCGGTCCGAGGGGCAGCAGCGCGGGCACCGGGAGCGGCTCGGGCCGGGCCCTGCCCACGTCCAGCGCCAGGGGCTGCGCGGCCCGGCCCGACACCCGCTCGTCGGGCCGCCCGCAGCCGGGCTGCGCTCCATCAGGCGACGGACGCGGAGAGAACGGCTCGAAGGCGGCGTCGGGTCGGGAGCTCCTCCGCGCGGCTGGCGGCGGGGCCGGGCCCTCGGGGCCGAAAGGGACGAGCAGCGCGGGGGGGGCGACGGCGGGCGAGGGGCTGCGCGGGGAGACGGGCCGCGAGCCCAGGACGGCCGGGCCCTGCTCCGCGCTGCCCCGCCGGCCCCGCTCCATTCCCCCGGCGCGGCCCCGCTCTCCCCGTGCGCCCCCCGCCACCTGCGCGGCGCCCTCCAGGCGCGCGGAGCGCCCCCCCCTCCCGACGTCACGGCGGAGGGGCGGAGCCAGAGCACCTGCACCTGCGCGCGGCCGTGAGCGCGCGGCCGCCGGCCGTGCACGCGCGCGGTGCGTGCCCGCGCAGCGCCGCGCATGCGCAGAATGCGGTCTGTCGCGACGTGGCGGGATGCGGCGGGCGGTGCTGGCCGTGCTGCTGCTGCTGGCGGCGGCGGCGACGGGGATCGAGCGGCGGCCGCCCCGGGGCTTGGCGAGAGGCAAAGTGGAGGTGGGTGCGGGGCCGGGGGCAGCGCGGGCTGCGACCGGCTGTGGGTGACCGGCTGTGCTGTGTCTGCACGCAGACGTGCGGCGGGTGACGGCTGAGCCGGCTGCCGGAGGTGAGTGTCTAACGGGGACGGGGGGAGCCGAGCCGGGTCTGCTGCGAACCGCGCCGCTCTGCCCGCAGGTGAAAGCCTTCGTCAACCAGGACATCCCGCTGTAGTATCGCTGTGCGACGGGGTGGGGGAAATGGGTCCGGGATGGGGCAAAATTGGGGTGGGAAGGGGCGAAGGGAAGTGGGATGGGAGTGGCGTGGCAGGGCGGGGTGTAACGGGACGAGGACGGATGTGACGGGATGGGGATGGGATGTGACGGGGGACGGGATGAGCCAGGATGAGGACAAGGGACGGGACGGGATGTGAGCTTGTAGCAGAACGGGACAGGGGTCAGAACAGGGCGTAATTTAGATGGGACGGGAGGAGGATGGGGGGATGGGACTGTTCTGCCTGGCACTGCCACTCCTTAACAAATCACCCAGCCATAACCTGGAGATGAAGCACCTGCCCGGCGCCGACCCTGAGCTCGTGCTGCTTAGCTTCAGATATGAGGAGCTGGAGGTGAGCGGGCTGCACAGCACCGAGCACAGCTGCAGGCTCCAGGGCACCTCGGCTGATGGAGCTACTATGGATCCCTGTCTCTGTGCAGAGAATCCCCCTGAGTGACATGACTCGGGAGGAGATCAACCAGCTGGTGCAGGAGCTGGGCTTCTACCGCAAGGAGACTCCCGAAGCCCCTGTGCCCGAGGAGTTCCAGTTTGCCCCTGCCAAGCCACTGCCCACCCTAATACCCCGCAGAGCTCCTGCAGCTGACAGCAAGACCCTGTCTGAACAGGACAAGAAGGACCACCCAGACCTGTAGTGAGCAGTGCCAGGCGGTGGGAGGGCCTGCAGCCAGTCCTTAGAGCGTGGGGTTGAGGATGTTAGGACAGCTCTTCACACATGGCTGGGGAGCATGCCACAGGGTGGTGAGAGTGTGAACAGGAAGCAGAGAGATGTTCCCTGCTGCTACCTCTGTTGCTTGGTGCTCTGTAGCCTCTGTTCCAAGGGTGCCCTGAATGATGCCAGCCTTGAGCAGAGGCTCCTAAGCACTGCGGACATTGGAGTGAGCCTGTGTGCCTGTCCCTGCCTTCCCCCTGAGCCATGCAGCCCAGACATTTTGGCATGATTGGTAAGGAGAAGGAGAGATCTTTTTGCTCTTTTCCCATGCCTCAAGGTCCAGTCAACTCCTGGTGCTGGACAGCAGTATCCTACCTGCACAGGACAGGATGAAACTCTCAGCAGAAAGCTCCACGTGCTGAGGGCAGATGTATTGAGTCCTGGAGGTGGGACAGCTGCCTCCCAGGAGGGTATGGCTTTACATCACCAGCAAGGCTGCCTCTATCAAGCACACAGTAAAGCCCTTGCCTACCATCAGCTGCACCTTGTCATTTTTCTGGGGCAGTCTCAGTTGGGTGCACATCTATGCTTGCAGGACAGAGGCAGGAGGGGGTTGCAGGGTTGCTATGTCGTTCCTGTGCTGTCCTCATGGCCACGTAGATCAGGCGCCAAAGCTTTGGGCACGCTTTGGGAGCAAGGGGTGAGGGTGCTAGCCCAGCTCTGGGCCCTCTGGTCCAGAGCTGAGGGGTCTTGGTGCAGCTGAGGCTGCAAATCCTCCCAGGGAGAGGGGAAGTGGCCCTGCATGCAGTGGAGTGGTTGCTGGAAGGGGTTGGGGAGAAGGACCCGAGGCAGAAGAATCACCCTATAGAATAAACTTTTATTGTCTGGCTGGTGTTGGTACACGTGTCAACGCAGGTGTAGACTGTGATGAAGGGGCGAGTGGCACTGAGCACGAGGTGCCCAGAGCTGGGGAGGAGCGCGGGGGCTGTCTGGTCCTGGCCCTGGCCCCGCGCTCCCTGGGGCCCTCCCCGCTCCCCTCCAGCTCCCCAGCACGGCGGTGCTGCAGGTCCCCGCCGTGGAAGCGCCCTGGGCACGTGTGTGCGGTGGGAAGCAGGGTGTTGGCACAGGGCCGTCCCCAGGGAGGTGGCACCAAGCAGGGACTGTGGTGGGCAGAGAGGCTTCCTTGCAGGTGGCCCAGAACTGTTCTCAGGCCGCCTGGGGAGCAGGGCGCTCTGCCTCCCGGCTGCACCAAAACCAGCAGCGCCCACCTGGGCCCTGGCTTGCAGGGTCCATGGGCTGAGCCACACAGACACAGACCTGCGCTGGCTCAGGGCCCGAGGGTACTGTGCTGCCCCAGCCTCCCGGGGGAAGCAGGGACCCTGCCCACGTAAAAAGAACTCCTTGAGAATGAATAACTTAACACACTAGAGTATGGCAGAGGGGAGGAGAGCCAAGCTGGCTGCAGGGAGAGTGGCATCCTAGGCACCACCCGCCTGGCACCGTTCTGCCCTGCCCGTACGTTCAGCTGGCAGCCAGCCGGGGCAGAAGCTGACCGAGGAGCTCCAGCAAGGCTGAAGCAACGGGTGACCCAGGAGCCCCAAACTTTGTCCAGCGCCAGCCCCACAGCCTCTCCACCCCCGCTGCCAGCCTCTCCATGGGGCGGCAGCTCCTCCGCACACCAGCGTCCCTGCAGGGAGGGGGCAGTGAGGTGTCGGGCAGCCGCAGGCTGGGGCAGGCTCTAGCACTCTTTCTGCCGCATGCGCATCTCGTGGCGACGCAGGTGGTTGTAGAGGGACTGCACGTAGGTGAAGACGCACTTGGCGTCCGGCTTCTTCCCCATGATCATCATGTCTTCCACCTCCACCAGGGGCACGCAGTCCGCCAGCATCCTGCAAAGACATTGGGCCTCAGCACACCTGCAGGAGGCCACGATGGGGCCGCCAGCGCCAGGCTGCCCCCGGCCTCACTGTGCCCTCAGTGTCCCCAGCCCAGTGTGGCCTGCGAGGCCAGGCAGCCTGCCAGCACTGCTCGCCCCACTGCCTCCACAGACCCCTGCCACCCATGCCCTGCCCCACTATTGGGACTCGTAGCCCTCCTAGACCTGCTCCCCCCACCATGAGTGCAGGCTGAGGTCACTGCACTGCGGTGGAGCCACCAGAGCAGCCTCACCCCACGCTGCCCTGCGCTCCCCAACCCCTGGCCATGCTTCCCAGCCCCCCACCCAGCTGCTGGATCACAGCCCGGGGAGGCTGCATTGGGCCTGACTGTGGGCACGACTCTGCCAGAGCCACACAATTTCCAGGGGCTCAGCAATGGCCTATGGCTACCTCATCCAGGAGTCACTACGCTGCCCTGATGCCCGGGCTGGGCACTGAGTTTTGTGCCAGACCCTTCCCCAGCTGCTCTCCACCTCAGGGCCCTCTCCACCATTAAAGCTGGCCTTGGGATGACACTGCTGCTCACTCTGACCCTTGGCTATAAGCACCACCCCTGCCCCGCTGCTGCCAGCCTGCACCCCAAGACGTGGCTCCATCAGGCCCCAGGTGGCTCCTTGGTCTTTGGGGCCGCTGGCACAGCAGGGGCTGTTGCTGCTGCAGCCAGGCAGGGTGCAGATAGAAGGGAAGGGGCAGCTCCCTCCCTCACACGGCTCATCAGGTCTTGGGGCTGGCAGGGTTGTCTGGGAGCAGCCCAGTGCTGATGTCACCTATGAGAGGACAGTGCCCAGAGTTGGAGCAGCCATTGCCAGTGTTGGCTGACAGAGCACAGGCTGTGCTGGCACCAGCACCAAGATCAGGGCTGGGGCTGAGCAGCCTGAAGCTGAGCCTGGGCTTGAGGCTCATGCAGGGGCTGGGGATGGAGCCATCCCTGTTAGGGTCCTGCAGAACCCATAAAGCCTGGCTCCAGGTTCCACTGTTACGCAGGCTGAGCCAGGCAGGGGCTCACTGGGACAGCTCTGACCGTACTGGGAGCATCAGACACCTTCCACAAAATGCCCCATCCCTAGCCCTCTCCCCTCATGCCAAGCTGCAGACCCTGGTAGCCCCATCATGTGCTCTGGTGCCCCTGCACAGCAAGGAGCCTCCCTTGCAGCAAGGAGCTCTGGACTGGCACTGGCACAGACACACACTTGATGCCAGTCCTTGGGCAGGAAGGCATGGGTGCAAGGAGCACCCAGATCAAAGAAAGCTGCCTGGCCCCAGGGCTCCTCACAAGTGCTGCAGCCATGCTGGAAGGCTGTAGCCAGCCTGGGAGCTCTGCCTGGGGCCTTGCTCTTTATGCCCCGCTCTCCTGGTTAATGCTGCAGGGCTGGAACTCAGACAGCCATAGAAGCAATGGGCTCTGAGCCTAGGGCCTGGCTGCAGCAGCCTCACTGCATGATGCAGCAGCCCAGGAGGGCATGCTCAGGGCCTTGGGAAAGCACCCGCCTGAGCACAGCAGGTTCCCCGCTACCACCAGCCAGGGGGATGGAAAAGCTAAGGCAGCAGAGGGAGACAGGCTCTGCCCTTATAAAGGCATTGTTTGGGCCTCGGTGTGCTAGTGCAGTGCAGAGCTGGGGGAGAGGAGGCTCCAGTGCCAGCTAGGATGCCCCTGAAAGACAGGCACAAACAGTGCAAGAAGAGGCAGGACTGCAGCCTTGAGTCACACTTTCCAGGCTCCCCTCTCCTGCCCATATATGAGCAGGCAGCACCTCGATGGGAGGGGAGCACCCTGAGCCACGCCTGATCCTGCAGCGCGGCACCGGCCCCTCGGCCCTCCACTGCAGCCAGCAGCCTCTGCGTGCCTGGGACAGGCAGCCTCCAGTACAGAAAAAGGAGGCAGCGAGTGCGGGCAGTGAGGCTGGAGCACTCCGGTGACCAAAGCGGTGTTCTTTGGAATCCAGCTGCTCAGCCCCCTGGGCTGGGATGGGTGAGAGGGAGGAAGGCAGGGAAAAGCCACGGCAGCCCCATTCCTGGCATCAGGCTGGAGAGCCGTGGGCCCCGGGTCCCCTCCATGACCACCTCCTCAGCCCTCGCCCCACGAGCGCTGTTCTGAAAGGAGAGAGGCAGCCAGTCGCCTCCACCCTGCTCCCAGAACGGGACTCGGCCCTCTCCCACCAGTATGCCCCATTCTCTGCCCCAGCCGCAGCGGCCGCTCCCCGGCCCTCCTGCCAAGCGGTGGGACGCAGGCGGGCGGGTGTGCGGCAGTAGATCGACAGGAAGATTCTCACCATCGCTCCCGGGGGTGAAAATGGGCTACGACTTTTTGGTTTTTACCAGCCCCTTCTGGACCAGGCAGCGATAGAATTCCTGAATGTATGTGTACACACACTTCCAATCTGGCTCGCGCATCCGGACCATGTCCTCCACGTCCAGCAACTGCGGACAGTCTGCGTGCTTCCTGAGGGCAGGGAGAGAGAGGGGCAAGCCAGTGACCGCAGCCCAGTCGGGGAGGGGAGAAAGAGAGAAAACAAGAGACACGGATCAATGCAGTTCCCATTCCCCGGGCAGATGCTGCTCTGCTCTCACATGCTCTGGGGGTGCGCGATGCAGGGCAGGACGGCTCCAGGCGCCGCCGCGCTCCAAGGCCATTCAGTGTGACTTGGGGGGGCCAGGGCTCACAAGCAGGGGATGGGAGGGTAGGTGAGCAGTGTGGACAGGCGTGAGGTCAAGAGGGAATGACAGAACGAGACAGAAGAGGGAGTGATGTGTTCTGGCGCGCCCGGTGCTCGGGGAGCGAGTTCCAGAGCGGAGCAGCGCTCTATATAGCTTGTATATAGAGCAGCCAGGAGGGCTGGGCAAGCCCAGCATCCTGCCCAGCTCCGTTTGGAACCGCATGGCACAGCCCTGGTGCAGGAAGCTCAGGAGAAGACGCTCACAAGAGCTGGAGGAGGAGGAAGGACAAGAGGCCACCTGGCTTCCAGGCCGGAGAGATCGATGGCTCTCTCAGTCCACGCACCGGTCCCAATTAAAGCAAAAAGTCTATTAATAGGAGCGCCAAGACCCAGGCACACGGCCCCCTATTCCCGATTGCTCCACTGAACAGCACTGCGGGAGCTGCCGGGAGCTCCCAGCCAGTGCCACCACACTGAGCACCAGCCGGCTGCCACCTGACAGGCAGGTGGGGATGGGGCCCCTCCGAAACCCACCTGGCCCTGCCCAAGGCGAGGCCAGCAGGGTGCTGGAGGAGAGCAGGAGTGGATGGGAGGAGAGACAGAAGGAAGGAGAGAGGGCCTGGCTTCCAGCCCTCCAGCTGGATGCGCTCCCATCTCTCAGCACCCAGGAAAACCAGAAGCAAAAGGGGAGGGAAGAGACTTGAGAAGCTGCAACGGTGTTTGAGCCCCTACAACCGTGAAGGAGGCACCTGCATGTACAAACCCCACTCCCAGCTGCCCAGGTACTGCACTGTGCATGGCTGGTGCCCTGCCCCACAGAGCCTGCTCTGCCTTTGGCTTTTATGTTCCATGCCCAGGAGACCCAGTCCCATCCCCACCACCTCAGAACAGACTGGGCTGTACTGGCCCACTGCAGCTCTGTACAGCCAAGTCAGCTTTTCCCCAACCTCACTGTGTGACAGAAAGGAGCGATGCAAACGGGCACCGAGCCTTTAGCATGCCCAGCTCCTCCAGAGCCCTGCCTGTGTCCCTGTGCCCAGGCAGCAGGAGAAAGAGCTGTCCTGAATGTGGGACGTGCCCACAGCCCTTGTGGTAGCACTGGAGTTACGTACTCTGCAGAGGAGAATGCCACCTCGAAGTTGTGACGGCGGTTCTGGGGTGTGAGCTGGCTGTAGTCAAAAGCATCTGGAAAGAAGTTGTGGACCAAAGCACAGAAGGCCATGCCATCGCTCCAGCTGGACGAGAAGTTCTGGATGTCCACGTGCTGCAGGAAAGGAGAGTTACTAAGGTGCACAGTGACTGGCCCAGCCTGGCCCAAGATTGGGAGAGGAGGCAGCACCGACCTCGTAGCCCCGGGTCTTAGCCCTGCACCAGTCCAGCAACATCTGCTTGATGCTGTTGGCGTTGGGGACACCACAGCTGGAGGAGCGCTGCACAGCTGCACGCGGTGCCGCAGGGTTTGGAGAGCTGAGGGGGAAAACACAGAGGGTAACGCATGTGATGCTTGCTGCCTCAACTGACCCTTGCCTGGCATGTCCTCACCTCCCGCCCTCCTTCTGCAGCTTCTCAATCATGGCCTTGCGAGCCTGTGAGGTTGATGTCTTGGGCAGGCTTTGAGCTTTCATCAGCTCCTTCTTTTTCTCAGCCTGGCGCCGTTCCAGCGCAGCCAGGCTGCTCTGCCTTGAGGCACTCTCATCCTCCCGGTCAAAGATGCTGCAAGAGACACAGGCAAAGCCTCAGTGCAGAAAAGGAACGCTGTCATTCTCAGCTCCTCATCATCCCTGCAGCTCAAAGAACTCCACGCTCCTAGGACAGAACCAGCACAGCTCAAGATTCCCGGCTGCTGGCATCACCACTCACCTGCCTGTCTTCTTGGAAGATGAGCTGTAGGATGATTTGGTTTGAACAAATGTGCTGCTGCTGCCATCTGCAGAGTAGAAGAAATAGACCTCAGGCAGGAGTCACGGAGCAGCAGAAGAGCTGGGCAGGCTGGGGGATTTGGGGCAGGCTGGGGAAGCTCTGCTATGTGCTCTGCAGCACTAGGGATGCCATTGATAAAAGGCAGCTAAAGCTCTTACTGTCTGATCTCTTCACATAACTCGACTCCATGGTTGTTGTGCGGGAAGTCTTGCTGCCATCATCTGCAGGGGAGAAAGTAAAGGGGGTCAGCTGGGTTAGAGACCAAGCACTGTGAACTACCCTTGTGTCTACACAGCATGGCAGGGAGACATCCAGCATGGGGGTGAGACAGAAGCTGCGTGCCCCGAGGCAGCAACCAGGTGGAACGGAGAGGTCAGAGTGATGGAGCAGTGAGGCAGGAAGGCTGGAGCAGCCACAGACAGCTACTGTCAGCTTGAGTCAGGTGGCAGAAGTGTGGGTGACAGGAGAGGGCCCACAAGCCCTGTGCCATTCCAATGGGGAACATGGGTCAGGTGGGAAGGCACTAGAGCAGATCCCTAGAGCAGGCCCCAGGAAGGCTAAAGCAGGAGGCTGACCAAGGAAAGACAGTGAAACCTGGCCCTAAAACAGGGTCTTGCTCTCTGCAGGGTCCAGCTGACCCTGTGTACTATGCTGTCACCTCCCTGCACAGGGAGAGCAACAGAAGATGCCCAGCTCTCTGCTGTCCCTTGCCCTGGGCTCTGCAAAGCCTGGTGCATGCAAGAGGCTGGGCTAATGCTGGAAATGCCAGTGGTCCCAGCCAGGGCAATCACAGAGAATGGCAGACAGAGAACTCGTGGTGATCCTCGGCAGCAAGCGTGCTTGCAGAGCCCTGCTCTTACTGGACTGGATGAGGCGCTCGGTTTTGGTGACAGTGCTGCGGGCTGAGCCATCGGCTGACTGGGTGCTCTGCGTGGTGGTGGTCTCAGTGTTGTGGCCAGCCCTGCTCACTGTAGCCTGGCTCTTCATCTCCTGCAGCCGCTGGTCCCGTTCCTTCTCCCGCTGGTCTGCAAATGCACACAGGAGATGGTGTCAGCAGCGAGATGCAAGGTCCGTGACCCCACATGGGGAATCAGCACTGCCCCCTCCCAGCAGCTGCCAACTACCTCGCTTGCGCTGGCGCAGCTCCCGCATGGCATTACGGATCAGCCGTCGCTCCTCAAAGTCTGTGGTCTGATCCAGCTGCAGGAGGAAGGGGAGGTCAGCACAGCCCCTCTGCTCTTTTCTCCCACCCAGTTCCAAGCCCCTTTATCTCCAGCCTGGATCTTGCTCTCAGAAGCCCACACCATCACAGTGAAGGACGTACCATCTTATCCAGAACACTCTCATCCTCGATCCTGTTCAGCTCCTCGACATTCAGCTTGCTCTTTTTCTCCACTTCCCTCACTTGGACCTTCTCCATGCCATTGGGCAGCTCCGGCTGCAGCCTCGGTGCCTGGGGCTGCTCCACCACCAGCTCCGGTTCCATCGGCTGCAAGGAGAGCACCGCACGCCTGAGCCTCACCAGCCCGACCGCCCCCTAATGAACCCGATGCTCACCCAGTGCCACAGGCAGCAGGGACTGTGGGGATGCACTGTGTGGTGTAGGAGCTCACGGCTGGTGGTTCGCCGTGGATGTCAGCAGTGACCAACGCAGGCAGAATGCCACATCCCCAACACTCAGCACACCACAGCCCACCCTGCCCCAGGAGGCCCCAGGTGCTCTTGTACCTGCTGCCAAAATGTCTCCAAATTGCAGCCTGCAGACACCCACCACCCATTGCCACTACTAGGGCCTCCGGTGAGGCAGGGGGGGCACCATGCCTGGTGCCCTAAAGCCGGCGAGGTGCTGGCAAAGCCAGTGCGCACCATTAGCAGCACAAGGGATTTCCAGGGAATTAAAGGACTTAGCAGAAAGAAGAGCTTGCACAGGAGATCAAGAGCCTCCTCGTCATCTCCGCTCAGGAACTAGGCCAGCTCAGCCCCCGCGGGAGCACGGCCAGGACATCAAGTCCCTTTCAGCACGACCCCCAAGCAATGCGCCGTGGGCAGCTCTCCAGGCCCAGAATAGGGCCTGGAGGCAGCGGGTGGGAGGTGTCGGGCCAAGGCAGCCCCGCTGCACACCTGGCCCCATCTCACACCGCTGCCAGGCGTGAGGGCACACATTACTGGCACCGGCCGGCTCCCCGATGGCTCAGCCCAGGGCCAGCAATGCAGCAAAGCTCTGGGCAGGAGGAGCAACACAGAGCCCAGGGCCACCGCAGGGCGAGGTGACGACCGCGAGGCGAGCCCACGCAAGGGTCGGGACAGCTGCCCCGCGGCCGGCACGCCAGCAATGCGAAGCAGGCAGGCGCCACTGGCTCGCAGCCCTGCCCGGCACCGGCCTCCCACAGCAGCAGGCTGTGATTGCAGCTGATCCAGCCACACTGCACGCCCATCCCACCCCAGCCGAGGGTTTCTCCTCGGCTCCGGCACCGTGCCCCCCCTGCGGGTGCTGCCCAGGACGGAGCAGCCCAGCCGGGCTCGGCTCGGCCCGCACTCACAAAACTGTTGCTCCGGGAGAGGTGCAGGGTCGACTGTTGGCGCGTGCTGGAGAAAGTGGGCGGATGGGCCACCGGGCTGCCGGACTCCTCGGTGCCCTCAAAATGAGCGCAAGGATCCTGTGCTTCCAGAAACAGGGTGCTGAGGTCCTTCTCCGCAGGCTCCGGCGGTGCCAGCCATAGGGCCAGCAGGTCCAGCCGGCGGCCCAGGCGCGCCTGCTCGGCCCGCAGCACCAGGTGCTCCTCCTCCAGATCCCGCAGGGCGCGGGCCAGGGGCTGCACCTGCCGCACGGCCTGCTCCAGCTGCCCCTCCACTGCCCGCCCGAAGGCTTGCAGCTCCCGCCGCAGCTCCTCCAGCTCGGCCGCCCCGGCCTGAGCCAGGTCCTCCAGGCTGTTCCCCGGCATGCTGCCGGCAGGCTCCAGGGCTGCGGGTGCCGCAGCGGGCCCCTCTCAGCTGTCCCCTGCCCTTTATAGGGGCTGCAGGGGCACCACCCCCGGCCGGAGGCCGGCCCGGCTATTCTTGTCGCTGCGCTGCCGGGGGTCCCGTGCAGGGGCGCCGAGGCAGGCGCTGACACTTGGAAGTGCTTCCAGGCCCCACGGGACCGGGTGGCCCAGCAAAGGGGGGCTGCTGCAGGGAATGGGCTCCTGCCTCTGTCTCCGCAGCCTGGCAGCTGCTGCCACCGTGGCCATGCAGCAGCGGGGCTCTGCGAGGCAAGCAGGCAGTAGCAGAGACCCTGCAGGATCCACCCCAGCAGCACTGCTCTGCTGCGTGCAGACAGCCCCTCCTGCACAACTTCTCGCAGCCATCCTGCCCCGTGGCACCCACCCAGCTCAAAGCACCGCTGCAGGGCAGTGCCAACGGCTGTGACCACAGGTCTCACTTCCCCTTGCTGCACGGAGCCCCATGAGCTCCGCATCTGCCAGCTCCCAAGGCGCACGCAGCACTCCCAGCAAAAGGCAGCAGCTTCCGGCCCCACACACACCATGGGTCAGACCAACCCCTACCTGGCAGGGCTGAGGGCACCACAGCCCCTTCCTCCTGCTCTTCCTCCTCCTCCCTGCCCGCTCGCAGCACACCTGGAGGTCGTGTCCAGCCCTGGTCCCCAAGCACCCACCCAGCACCACAACACTGCTAATACCTTAATGAGAGCTGACAGGCCACAGGGCCAAGCCTGCGTGAGCGCATTAGTGTGGGGCTGTCACCCTCCGTGGGCAGAGAGCTGCACCTTTGGCATGGGCAGCACCTGCTGCAGCCCCACCAGGCTGCATGCTGGTTGAGGTCAGCATCGAGCTGGGCCCACAGCAAGCGAGAAGCACCCTGACCACCACCTTGGCCATGCCCGGAGAAGCAGGCAGGCACTTGGCCCCGTGAGCAAGGCAGCACAGTTCTGGACATCCCAGCTCCTGCCAACACAACTGCACACGCGCACGCTTTGCATTGCCCTAGATGGCCAACAGCAGATAAAAGCTCTTGAAGAGCTGTAAGCACTGTGCTGCCTTCTAGGCACCTCCAGCCCTGCTACTGCAGCACCCAGGGCTGTGTCCTCATCTCCACCCAGATCGGAGCCAGAGCTTTTTTTTTCCAGTTATCCCCAAGAATCCCCCTGCACCAGGCAGGCACAGCTGGAGAGCACAGGAGGAGGAAGAGGCAGGATCCAGGACAGACTGCAGGGCAGAGCCCCTGAAGCAGGGCCCCAAAGATGCTCCCGAACCCCATGGCCAAGCTTCATTCCCAGAATGGAAAACACAGGGCTGGATAGCAGTGGGTTTCCCTGAGGCTGCCACAACCCTACGAGGTATCTGAGAGCAAAGGGGGAGACCCACAAAACTTGCCCCTTACCCACCCCTTCTCTAAACATCTCTACACACTGCGGCACAGGGGGGGCTCACCTGGACAAGGATGTGGGTTTACACACAGGCCCTGGGGGCTCCCCTATCCACACAACAGAGCCCCCCAACCGAGCTGCCGGCACCGAGCACCTGCCTCGATGCACGGGGCTGCTCCCACCCCACACCCAGGGCCCTGAGCACACTCACTTTGACGACATTGCTGCTGGTGGTGATGCTGCAGATGCCGCCGGTGCTGCTGGGGATGGCGGTGATGCGGATGGGAGTGCTCCTCAGCCCCAGGGTGAGCTCTGCAAAGGAAGCCGCGGGCACTCGGGGAGCGCTCCAGCCCGACAGGCTCAGCCCTTTGCCCGCAGATGGGGAGAGGCACCGGCTCCGGCGCATCCTGCTCCTGCAGCAGAGCTCTGAGCTCTGGTGCGCAGAAGAGGGCTGCGGGGATGTCTAAAGCATGTGGGAGCTGCTGCGTCAAGGGGGAGCCAGGCCCCCCCAGCATGCTTTCACCCCTAAGATGGACACTTCCCGCAGCTCTCCAGGGGGAGCCAAGATCTCCCGGTGTGAGGGACAGCCCCGGAGAGCGCACAGAGGCATCCTGTCCTGATACGGGCAGGCAGGGCTGCGTGGCACAACAGGGGCAGCAGCGGGGATGGCACTTTGCACGATGCCCATGCCAGCACAGAGGCGGGTCTGTAGGGATAGGGCAAGAGCACGGGGCTGTGCTGTGCTCTGGGGCTGGGCTGCAGGGTCAGGAGGGGACAAGGCTGTGGGATTGGAGGAAGGACTGTAGGGTAGGAGGGAGCACCTGGATAGGGGCAAGCTCTGGAGCCAAAGGGCGAGGGCTGCCACGCTCCCGCCCTTTTGCAGAGCCCACGCTGGGCCCCCAGCATCCCACATCCCACCACTGCTCCCCCACCTGCCTGTCCTGCAGCACCCACCATACATCCAGCCGTCCAACGCCCCGCCGGGCACCAACCCTCCCTGCCGTCCCCTGGGTGCCCACCGTCCCCACTGTCCCCGTGCCGCCCGCCCGGTGCCCACCTGCCCGCTGGCTGCCGGGGGCGGCCACGATGCGGGGCGTGACGGACTGCGTGTGGGGCTGCACGCGCCCATCCTTGATCTCGATGGTGAAGTACGTCTTCATGCCGTCGTGGGCGGCGGTGGGGCCGATACCGGCGGGGCGGGGGCCGGCGGGCGGCGGGCGCTGCTCTGCTCCTCCGCTACCGGCTCCCCTCGCGTTTTGATCGGGGCCCGGCGGGGCCGTGCGAGGCCCCCGCTGCCATTGGCCGGGTCCGGCCCGCCCCGCAGCGCCGCCCGCCCCCTCGGGGCCGCCCGCCGCCGCCCGCTGCCGCCCCGCGGTGCCCACCGAGGTCGCGCCCGAAGGGGTGAAGCGCTGCGCGCGTTCCCGCACCGAGGAGGAGCGCTGCACGGGGCTCGGCTCTGCGGGGGACGGAGCAGCCGGGTCAGATGGGTGCCACGCCGAGTGCACGCCGTGCATGCAGCCCGGGCGCCCCGCGATGCGCGCTGCCCCCCAGCCTCCCCGCAGTGCATGCCGTCCCCACAATGCATGCCGTCCCCACGCATGCCGCCCACAGGGATGCTGCCCCCGGGTGCCCGGCAGCTCTCTGAGCTTCTGCCTGTCCACGCACACCCGGGTGGGAGCCCCAAATGGAGCACAGCAGTCACCATGTGCCCTCACCTGCGTGGCCCTGTGGGCACGGCGAGGACGGCGTTTGCTCCCAGCGCTGAGCGTTGAGGCGAGATGGGGTCCGCGCCGTGCTCTGGGTGGGCGCTATCAGCCGGGAAGGGACAGGCCATGTCCGTGTGCAAGGAATGAGATGGAGGGAGCAGAGAGTGAGCACTGAACGAAGCAGGGAGGTCAGCTCTCCCCAGTGTCACCCATGTCCCTGGAGTTCAGTGCACCCCACAGAGCACAGGAGGGTGATGGAGGAACACGGGCTGTGCGATTATCCCGGCTCCCATGGGACCCCAGCAGAGCAGGGCCAGGCTCCATGGCATGCAGGAGGGAGCCGAGCTGCTCCACTGCCCCTGCTCTGCCCCAGGGCAGCAGGGCTCAGCCCTTCCCCAGCCATCAGGCCTGAGCTTGTGCCACACTGAAGGCTCCCTGCAGAGCCATGACCTGAGGGTGACCACAGCTGCAAGCTCCCATTTGGCCTTATTTCCTCCTGGCACAGAAGAAGGGAAACACTTTCCCAACAGCAGCATAAGGGCATCAATTGCCCAACACAATCTCTCTGGGCTGCCAAGAGCACCCGGCCAGGCACGGAGGGCCCAGAGCAGCGCACAGCCCCCGGCCAGGCCAGCAAGCACAGCCCCGGGGGGGGCCAGGGCTGGACCGGTGCTCAGCTCCAGCCTTATTGGGACAAAGAATGCAAAAGGCCGAGGTTTGCTGCATGCACAGATTCCCTTTCATGGCCCTGCAGCAGCCCAGCCGGTAGCTGGGGGACTTGTAAACACTGTGCCTGCCACCCCACTGCCTGGCCCAGGCCTGAGCAGGCCATGAGCCCAATCAAGTGCTGCATCCCCATCCCCAGAGGTCCGTCCTGCCCCACACGGGGCAGTGCATCCCCCTGGGCTCACAAAGGATGGCCTGGGGGTGCCTGGGGCAGCCCTTACCCGCTGGCTTCTCCTGTGGCATCACAGCCTTCCCCGACACCTGGCCTCGCACGCAGATGACAAACTGCAGGGGGGAAAGGGGCAGCACGGTGAGCTGGGGAGCTGGCAAAACCTGACCTACGCAGCTCAGAGGGGCAAGCACCGTGACAGGCCATGTGCCACGTGAGGCACGGCACCTCCAGCCCCACGCTGAGAATTTGGGGCTGTGGTCTGGGTGGCTCCAGCACCCATCAATGCAGTGTTCCCATACCTGGCCACTCTGAGTGACAGCGCAGGGCTGTGTTGGGCCGTCCTGCTCCGCCTGGCGGCTCTGCCCTGTGCTGCACGGGGCCTCTGCTGGCTCCACGTTGTGCTCCTGCACAGGACAGGAGCTGCCAGATCCCTCCTCCTGGTACTGCAGCTCACACTCAGATGCCCGCTTGGCGTGCAGCTCCACCTCTGCGGTTTGCTCTCCGGGCTGTGGGGCTGCAGTGGGCTCCAGGGCTGGGTGCAGGTCCAGGAGCACCAGGGTCCCTGAAGCTGTGGCTACAGGACAGATCAGAGGCTCTGTACAGCATCTCCACTCCTGTGACCCCAGCCCAGCACTTGGCTTCCAGCTTGGGCTTTTCAGGAGACCCACTGCAGCCCCTCCATCTTCCTGTTCTCTCTCAAACTTCACTTTCTCCTGCCCTCCCAAGCTCTGCTCTTCCCCTGGAATGTGTTGCAGACATGGACCTACCCTGGGCAGGGGGTTTCTGGGGTTCTCTCAGTTGCTGGCTATTCAGGTCCTGCTGTTCAGCTTGCCTGCACTCCTGCTCCTCCTCCTGCTCATGGGCCTGGAAGAAAGCAGGGGTGAGAGCCCAGACAGCCCCACTGCTGCCTCCACCCCACTGCATCCAGGCACATCCTCATGCAAGGTGGGTCAGAATGCCACTTCCAGCAGCGCTGTCCCATCCTGCCACCTGGCCAGGGACATGCTGTAGATTGCAGCCTCCCCCTGCGTCATACCCAGGCTGCAGGGCAAGGAGTGAGACTTCATCAAACACAGCAGTTCACACCCTGCACCAGGGTTACTGCAGAAGGCTGCTAGGAGATAAGTATCCTGGCATGGTGCTACAAATGGGCAAGTGGAATCACCAGCCCAGGGCAACATGGGCTGAGATCCCGGTGTAACTACAGGATGGGGGGAGGCAGAGAGGGGAATACAGCCAAGGGATGCATGGGGGAAACCAGTGCCAAAATGGTCTCTGCTTAAGGAAATGCTTTAGCTTTTGGATGAATTGTCCAGGTGAGGTGAGATGGGCTGTCTAATCAGAAAACACAGACAGCTGTATGCTCGGGGTGCCACAGTGCCAGCAGATGCTGACCAGGAAGGAAGTGGCACAGGGTCACCTTCCCTTCCCCTGCCACCAGCCTTACACAGGCCCTGAGGGAGGCAGATGGAAAAGCTGGGCTGAACAGAGGCAGCCTGGGGGTCAAACCACTGCTTGTCCCTTCCCCACCTTCTCTCCCATGTGGAAGCCCTGTGCTGTGTCCTTGGGAGGGCACTCAACCACCACAAATCAGCCATGTCCTGCAGGGCCATCACTGCTAGGCAGGGAGCTTGGGCTTGAACCCACCACTCTCAGCCCTGCCCCTGCTCCACCAGCTCATCTATCGCTACTGGGCACCAGCTTAGTCCTGGAGCAGGACCAATCCCTTCAAAGGCTAGCAGGGAGCCCTCACGCAGCCCATGTCAGTGTCCTGAGCACAGCCACATCCCCACATCCCGACAGACCTCTGCTCCACCACCAGTGTCACCCACCACAGTCCCCTAAGGCAGGTAAGTCACACACGCACAGGGATTTGTGCCCCCAGGAGGCTGGCACAAGCAAAGGACTCAGCAATTCCCAGTGGCACCCCCACCAGCACTCACCACAGAGCGTTCAGGCTCCTCAGCAGTCAGTCTGTCTGCATCCCCCCCATGGCTGCTCTCCTCCGTCCTGGTCAGCACCGGCTGTTCAGCATCGCCCCTTCGGCTGCTCTCCACGGGCTCAGTGCTGCTCTCCACACTCACCACGGCCGGCAGCTCAGAGCCTGCCCTCTGGGAGCTCTCCCCGTTCCTGACCAGGGCTGCCGTTTCAGCATCATCTCTCCTGCTGCGTTCTGCACGTGCGGGCACGGCTGCGGGCTCAGCGCCATCCCTGCGGCTGCTCTGCACGTTCCCAGCCAGGGCTGCAGCTGGGTGGAAGCAATAAGGTAAAGTTCAGGAAGGAGCTGGGCGCATCCCAGCATCTGCAGGGCAGCCCAGGCACAGAGACCTCACCTTCAATCTCCTCAGCCCGCAGCTTGCGGATGGCGGCGCGGATCAGCTTGCGCTCCTCGTACTCGCTGGCTGCCCGCAGCTGCGGAGGGCAGAGCCAGCAGTGAGGCACAGTGAGGGCTCGGTGGCACTCAGCTCCCTCGTGCCACCCCGCCGTCAGGCACTCACCAGCTTTGTCAGCTCCTCCACATCGGTGATGGACTCAAGTTCCCGGGACAGCGAAGCGAGGGCCTTCTGCTGCTCCTCCTCCAGCTGCTGGGACCTGCGCCGAAGCCAGGGGTGAGAGCCGCACGGGAGCCGAGTCCCACACGGCCAATGGAGCCGGGGTCCTGCCGTGCCACAGGTACTCACCGCAGCCAGTTCTCCTTGTTGTCCTGCCGGTGGCTGCCACGCTCAGTGCGGAAGCGTTTGGAGGCCAGCGCCTCCTCGTCCCGCTCCAGCTCCTGCCGCTGCAGCTCCCGGATGGCTGAGCGGATGCGGCGCCGCTCGGCGAGGTCCAGCGTCGCCTCCAGCTGGGAGGACAGGGCAGGGCTGGGCGCTGGGCACAATGGGACCGTCTGTCCCGTGCTGCCCACGCGCCTGGCGCACACTGCCTGGCACTGTCTGCCCCCGCTCCGGAGGACGAGGGGTGGCCCAACCCCGGCGTGGGATGGGACGTGAGGTCGGCCAGGGCTGGACATCGCCTCGGGGAGCGGGCACAGCACCCGGCACTGCAGCAGCCCACGGGGGGCTTCCCCTCCTCCAGAGCAGAGCCGCAGCGTGAGCTGTGCCAGCAGCCTGCGCTCAGAGCAGCCCCTGCACAAAGCAGGTACAGCTCTGCTGCGGGACACCAGGCCCTGCCCAAGCACTGGCTCGCGGCGAGGGAACCGGGAAAACCATTTCCCATGGAGCTTGTTAAAAATAAACCCAGTGACCTGCAGCAGCTGCTGTCAGCATCAGGGCCTGGCATGCTGGGAGCAGCAGCGGCCGCACCGAAAGGCGAAGGCAGCAGTCCTCTTCCTCACGTTCCCACAGGACACCGCCAGGCCAAACAACTGGTCACTGAGCTCCAGGTCACAGCGGGGCCAGAAGCACAGCTCTTGTCCCCAGGCATGCAACAAGCTGGGGGAGGCTACATCCCGCAGCAGACCCGTGGCACACACTGCATCTGCTGACACAGCCCATCCCTGCAAAGCCACCGATACCCATCTGGGAGCAGCAATTTTCACACTGCCACCCCCAGGGACACCTTCCCATGTGGGTCAGCTCCTACTGGGCAGCACAGTGTTGGAAATGAGGATCACTGTCATCAGGGGTTGCGGCTTAAAGCAAACATGCTCCCTCCCACGTCCCTCCCAGCACCCCCTGTCGTGCAGTGATATCAGCATCCCATATCAGCATCCTGCAGCAGTGCGAGCATCCGCCTCCTGGGGACAGAGCCGGGGGCTGCAGCCCTGTGCCACGTGCTGCAGGGTGTGAGCTCTCATCCGGAGTCACAGCCTTTGCAACAGAACAGCCCTTTCCCTGCTGGCTCAGCACACAGCAGGGTCCTGGAGCACAGCACTGGTGAGCTCAGCACCACTGAGCCATAAGGCCAGGCATGTGAACAGCCCCAGCCCACCCTCACAGCCCTGCATGGCATCCCTGGGGTGGGAGAAGCCTCTGCCCTAGCAGACCGCACAGGAGAAGCCCAAGGCCACAGCAAGAGGCCCTGGGGCCACCCCAACTTGCAGCAATCCAGGCTCCTGTGTGCACAGAAGGTCCTGAGGCAGCAGCAGAACCCCAGGCAGTGCCGGGCAGAGCTGCCATCTGAACACCCACAGCCTCCCGAGGGACTTCTGCAATGGGCTGGGAGGATGGAAAGGAGGCAACAAGGCGCTCTGCAGCTGTGTAAAGGCCTTTAGGGCACAAAACCACTCCTCCACCCCACGCTGGGAGGCCGAGGCCCTGACCATTTGCTAAACAAACTGCCGACTGCGTGCTCTGCAGCTCCGGCACCCGACACGGGAGCTCTGAGCCTCGTGGCCAGGGTGCAAAAGGAGCAGCGTGGAGGGAGGGAAGAATAACCAGGGACTGCCCTTCCCATGGGCATCTGCTGGATGGGGTCAAACCTACCCGGGGTCCCGGAGGGTTCAGCCTTTCCTCTGCAGGAGAGATGGCGGTAGGGCAGCGGGAGCCCTGTCCCAAGCCCACGTCAGCATGGAGCCAGTGCACGGCAAACGCACGGCTCATAGGGCAACGTGCCGGAAACCACAGCGAGAGCCAGGGCTGGAAGGGGCCGCAGGGCCCTGCAGTGACAAGCCCTGAGCTCGGCACATGCCAGGGCCCCACGGGCCCTGCCCAGCCCGCAGTAAATTAATGGTTGTGAGCAAACGCCTGCCTTGTCCCACACAAAGTGGCTTTGTGAGGAGGGTGCTGGCAAACCACCACGAGCTGCTTTCCTGGTGATGCCCGAGCATGGCAGAACTCAGCCTTGCCTCAGCTCAGGGCACGTCCACCAGCAGAGGGCCATAATTAGCTCTAATTAGCCCAGGCTTTCCATCCAGCTCTGGGATAGGCGGCGCACAGAGGGGGGCTGAGCAGCCGGAGCGTGGCCGCAGGGAAACTCGGCGCTGGGGAAAAGAGCCAGAACAGCATCCTCATCGCTGCCGGCCAGGACGAGCCCCACAGCAGCACCTGCCCCTCACCGCTGCGGGGAGCCAGCGCCCGCTCCGGGCTGCCCTCAGGTCCCACACGGTGGCACCCCGGGGACATCAGCGAGCTGCTGGGAGCTCAGCCACTGGGAGAAAGGAGGAGGAGAACAAGGAACCGAGGGATGGGGAGAGAGAAGAGCAGGGAGGAAGCGGCGGCAGAGGCAGGCAGTTTTCCCTTATATGGGCTAATCCTCTTCCAGCTAAGCGGAGCCAAAACCTAACCAAAAAAAAATTCCTTCCCCGGCTCACGTCAGCCCGGAGCAGGCTTCCTCCAGCTGCATGGGCACAGGGAGAGCTGCGGGCAGCCGTGGGGTGAGGCCATTCGGGGACAGGGGAACATCATCTACAGAGACCCAGAGCTGCAGCAGGATGGAGAGAAGCAGCACACATCAGTGCAGTGCCGGAGTGCTGTGCAGCCCCACGGGTTCAGGCTCTCCCCGGACACCTGCACAGCCAGCCAGCAGCACCCGTATGCAGCCCGCTGCGGTGGGAAAGGATGAGGAGGTGTGAAGCACCCTGTGGTCAAACGGGGACAGCCCCACGGAGAAGCACTGCCTCATTCTCAGCTTCCTGAGGCCTCAGGTGGAAAGCAGAAAGCCAAGAGAAACCCCGAGCACCCATCCCCACATCTCCAGGGCTGAAGATGGGTTTGTGAGCTTGCACTCACAGCGGACTGAGGACAGCTGGGAGCTGCGGGCTGCACGGACCCTATGCTGACCTCCGCGCTGTCCCAGCGGCACCCCGACCCTTTCCTGTTCCCCGCGGACGTTCTTTCCGAGTTGACTCAGCTTCCTGCCGCTCTCCATTCCCCAAACAGCCCGTGGAGCCGGCGCGGGGCTCAGCGCACGGAAGCGGGCAGGCGGCCGAGCGGCACCGAAACGGGCGGCACGCCGGGTGGCAGCTCACATCCCAAAGCAGCTTCCCAGCGCGGATCCCCGGGTGGGTAGAAGCCCACTCCCGCACGAGGAGCGGCCCACGGCCCACGAGAGCACCCATCCCGGGCCGGTCGCAACAACGCAGCCAAGGTGTTGGCACGGAGCGGCGCCGGCAGGAAGCTGCTCCGGGAGCGCCGGGATGCCCGCAGGAAGCAGGTGGCCGGGGAGGGCTCGGCTGCTGGAGCCGGGCCAGCGGGAAGCGGAGACCCGGGGCACGCGTGGCAGATGGCGGGCATCGCGTCCCGCCCGGCACCGCACAGCGAGCCGTGCCGGCAGCGGGGAACCGCCGGCCGAGGGGACGGAGCCGACGGACGGATGTCAGTCCGAGAAGAGCGGGCGAGGGGGCACAGCCGGAAGAGCGCCGAGGGAGCGCCCGGAGCTCCCCCCGCGGTCCCGCAACAGCTCCCCGCAGCAGCCCCGCTCTCTGCCCGGCCCGAGGGCACCGGCACCACGCCGCAGCGGGAGCGGTGCCGCCTGCGGGCGCATCGAGCGTTCCTCCCGCCCTCCCCCCGTCCCGCGGTGCGGGCACTCACCAGCTTTCTCAGCGCGCCCTCGTCCATACCCTGCAGGCTCTCCTGGGACATCTTGCCCGCCCGCTGCCCCCCGCGAGGCTCCGGGTCCCGTCCGCTCCCGATTCAGCACCGGGCCGGGCCCCGCTCCCGCAGCCCCGCGCAGTCCCGCTCCCGCCCGGCCCGGCCCCGCGCCGCCCCGCCCGCGCCCACCGCCGCCATTGGTTCTCCGCTCCGGGCGGGACGGCCCCGACCGGTCCCGCCGTCCCGCCCCGTCCCCGCCTCGGTACGGCCGCCCCCGGAGGGTGGGGAGCGGTGGGGAGCGGGCCCGGCTTCCCCCCGCGGTCCGGCAGCCCCCGGTGAGGCCCCCGAGGTGCGGAGCCCCGGCTGGGCACGGGCTGCCCGATCTCGGCGAAGTTTGTTTGTGTAAAAGGAAACTTTTGTTCGGAATTAGAAACCGACGGCAGAGAGACATCACGGAAATATTTCCGTCCGACTAGGGCTTTCAGCAAAAAAAAAAAAAAACCAAGCCAAATTTGGCTGTAAATGTGCCCGGAGCTTTTTCCCGAACTGCAGCTCTTGGCCCCTTCCCTGGGGCTCGTTGGGGTCAGCCCGGTGGGTGCAGGAGGGCATGGTGTGCTCGGAGGTCCTGCACAGCACCCGGAGGTGGGAGCGCGGCTGAGCTCTGCTGATAGGGCAGCCTGGAGCACGAGAGTCTCAACACAGGCAGAGCTTTCCTCCCGCAACTGCTGTCCATCACTACCTGTTAAGGTGTCCCTCTGTGCCTCTCTGAGCCACATTTACCCAAGGTTGTGACCCTGCAGCACCTTTGCATGCTCAGCGTTGATGGCACTGCATCCCTTGGGCTCTCAGCAGCAGTGACCCTCGGGAGCTGCTGTGTGTGCCCCCAGCCGAACACAGTTTTGTAGGAGATTCTGTTAACTGTGTAGAAGTAAAGCAAAGAGAGCCGCCCCCACGGGATGCCTGTGCCAGGCCTCTATTCCCCTGCCCCTGGCTACCAAAAGCCACTGCATGCGCTCAGGGAGGAGGGGGAGGAGGAAAGCTCCTGGCTTTGCTGCGCAACAAGCACACGTGTAACACAGCGATGCTGCTCCTCTGCATGCCAACATCCAGGGCAGCTCCCACGGAGCTATTGCAAGCAGTGACATCATGCTGGCTGAGTTTTGGGGTTCTCAGTTCCCATGGCTCAGGGCCCCAAGGTGCCCAGGCAGTGGAGAAGCTCCTCCAGCCATGTGAGGCTGCACCTACCTCCCAGCTGAAGGAGGGAGGCAGGCAGCCAGGTTTTGTGCCTCCTCCTCTTCCTCCTGGGGACTGCACATCCGAGCCTTGCTGCTGTGGATTTGCCTATTTCCCACTCAGCATGCAGTTCAGCATCAGGTGGCTTCAAGAGCTGATAACCCCAGAGAAGAAGAAGGTAAGGAATGCACAGCAGTGTGCAGCTCTGCCAACCCTTCAGCACGAGTCTCTGTCCCGGAGCAGCCATGGGGCCCATCTGCCCGGGCACAACTGATGCCATTCGCTCAGGACAGAACACTCCTTCCTAAACAGATGTACCCGTTTCTCAAATGTGACTCACGTTCTGCTCAAGGCCAGGGCAGGATCAGAAGTATTTAATTCCTCACATCCTGCACTGGCACGGGCACTGTACAGCCTCCTACCAGCACTGAGGATGCCTCATCACCGAGACGTGAAGAAGCCGTGTGATGAGGAAGGTCCCACATCTGCCTGAGGAGGGGCAATGCTGCTGCAGGCACTGAGGACTCCAGTTCTCACCATACCCAGCTGGCACACACCGCTTCTCTTTGCTCTGATTTGTTTCAAGCATCAATCTCCGGGGCTGAACCTCTGCTGTGTCTACCATCCCATGCACAAGATGGTCTGTCCATCGGTCTGCCCTCTCCTGCTGCTCACAGAGGTGCAGGCACTCCACAGTGTTATGAGCAGTGTGTGGCACACAGAGTGTTGCACTGAGCCAGATGCTCCTGCTGTATCTCACTGTGCCAAGCACCTGGTTGTGCTGGTGCCACGCTGCCAACAGGAGCAGCTGCACAGCATCAGCGGACGCAGCCACGGGCTGGCAAGAGCACTGCGTCTGCTGGGAGCAGAGGGAGATGGGAGGCAGAGGCTGGAGCAGGGCTGGCATGTGCTCAGGACAGCAGTATGTGTGCAGGGCTAGGATGAGTTCTGCGTGCCATTCAGGCAAGAGCAAGCCTGCAGGCAGCCACAAGGATGGAGACCTGAGCAGAGGCACAGCTGGCAGCCAGGAAACTCAGTCCTGCTTGCTTTAATGCAGGTAAATGGCTGTGTGGAGATGTTCCAGCCATTTGACACCTCACAAGCAACACCTGGAGCTGGGCAGAAAACTCTCTGTCAGTCCAGAAGAGAGGTCACAGATCTGCTATGGTTCCAACTCAGCTCTAAATGCCTGTACAAGGCTCTGACCATGTGAGCAAGCGAAGGAGGCTGCTCCAGCATCTCCATAGGCAGGACATTCCTAAGAGGTGACCCGTCCGTCCCCAGCCCCCCCCCATCTCTCCCATTTCTTTGTCACACTGTCTGAACACAGCTATTTTTTCCCTTTTTGGGACACCTCTGGAGCCCATAAATCACAATGCTGAGATCTGCTATAGCCAAGAAAGGAAGGGTTTGGAATAAGGACAAGGGGTACAGGGAAGATACCAATCCTTGTAACTTAAAAACCAGGTTACAGACATTCCCAAACGTGATGGTCTTTCAAAGGGGCTTCCTAGAAATTGTGCCACGAGCAAAGCCAAAGAGTCCCAGAGTCCCTGGGCACAGTCTGCTCTCATTGACAGGATGGCTGCAGGCAGTTCCCTAAGGGAGAGCTCCTCTGGGGCTGGGCAGGGGGAAACCAACTTCTGCATGGCCACCAAGCCAGGGCCCCCTGCACCCCACTGCCCAGCAGCTGGTATCTCCCGGGCCCTGGCAGAAAGAAACAGCAAAACAGGCCCTTGTGACACACTGCTCCCAAAAAAAGCCAGACGTGTATAATGTTGTGAACAACCTGTGCGAGACTGGTTCTGGTATTCATTAATGAGCCAAACAACGCGGTGACAAAGGGCTCCTGCATGCGCTGCGCCCAGCGGGTCACGTCCTGCCCCATGGCACAAGGATTGGTTGTGTCATCCAACTTCTGGCTTCCTTCAATCTGCAAGTTGCCAATGGCTAATCCATCATCCACCAACAGGATATATCTTGCTCTGCTGGTCCCTGGTGACAGCCCTGGCTGTTTCCAGTCCCTCGCAGTCACACCTGTCCCAGCCACAGACCCTTCTGTCTTATTTGCCACGTGAAATACTTCAAGAGCAGCCTCTTTTCTGATTATATTTTCTCTTTGAATGAACTTGATTTTCCACTGAGTCAGTCACAAGGAACTAGAAAAAGTTGCACCTTCTCTCTCAGGCTGCTCTCTGCCAGGAGCATCCTCCCCTTTGCTGTAGCATAAGCCATGCTCCCCAGCTCTACCTGACTCCTGTGGGCTCACTGTGAAGAGACATTCTTGGCAACACAATATTTTCTGCGTGCAAAACGTCAACTGTTTTCCTAGTCGTAATAAATCTCGGTCATTACTGTTCTTTTCCATTATTTTTATAGTTGCTCACAGACTTTTTTTCTGATGCAGAGTTGGCTTGACTACTAACATCCTTCTGTTTCTTCCTCGCTTTGCACAAGCTCAGATATGAAGGCTGTAGGTTGGAGACCGTCTGTGCAGAAGCGGTAGTCTAATGCCAGGATTGGCTTCGTTTCTTCATGTTTGGTCTAGACAGCTTATATAAGACTCAAACAGCTGCTTAGTTAGGAGTCCTCCCTGCTTGCGACTCTGCCAAGTCTTGCGCTGGACTATTAATCCTTGTCAGTATGTCTAGTCTGCTGCAGGCAGTCTGAGCTATATTGCATTAAAATGCCTTATCTACATACAAAAAGATTGCTAGCACATTGTTTGGCATTTGATACGTGGTCACAAATTCCCTTCGGAAATAGGAGAATTTATCCACAGCAAAGCTGCTGCGGCCACCATCAGTATCCTGGGGTGCTTGCCAGCTCCATGGTCCCTGTGAAGAACTTTTCTATCCTTTCCGTGTCTGGAGGTCGTTCTTGTAAGTCATGACATCAATCGCTAAATCAGGGTCAGCCCTTGCTTCTCCATGTGTGGCTGTCACAAGCCAGTGCTGTATTCCCCGTGGCTCCGACCATGGCAGCCCTTTCCAAATGGAGATCCTGTACAGTGGCTGCTGAACTCCTGCTCCACCCGAGGTCTTCACTGCCACTACATCAAATGTGGCTGTGGGCAGTTGCCAGTGCACGGTGTCTCCGCAGCTGACACAGAGCCTGGGTGGGTGGCTGCAGAGCCAGTGGCCCCAGGTCTGACACTGCTGTGGTGCTGGGACCCAATCCTGGCCAGATCCCACCTGCAGTCCTGCTTCTCCTTCTTCCGCATTTCGGGGATTTTTCACTCTCTTTCCCAGCACTTGGAATAAAGCCTATGTCCAGAAGGGTACCAGTTCCACAATCTTTTTCGCCATGCTGTGGGATGGGAAAGCAGCTGGTTCCCTTTCGTGGTGCACTTCTGCTTTCTGCCTCTGCCACCATCACCCTCCAGAAAAACAACTGATAGCCTCAGTGATGGGGGAGGCTGTTACCTACAACAAAGACTGCACTACATCTCCTTTGAAGGAGTTACCAGAGGTGGCTTTGAAGTAATTTTGAATTTTTTCTTCCATCCAAAGCACAGGGACCAAGAAGTATTTCATAGGTCACTGGACGAGGGAGTAACAAAACTGCAGGAACACAAGTCCTTCCCAACATGATGAGTCACAGAACCCTCCAAAGCCAAAGGATTTCTGCACATACTTCTACCTCTACTAGTGCAAGCCACCGGAGACTTTACTTTTTCACAGTTTTGAATGCTGCAGCTTGCTCTCCCTTGATGAATTCTCCTGTCTTGACACTGCCACAGGCTGCCCCTCAATGTCAGCCATGTTTCACAGCAAACACACCACATTTCACAGAACACTTAAATTTCTCCTAATTTGTACCCAATTTGGATTCTTCTTGTGCTGTGCTGTTTCTCAAGGAAGTTGTTCTCCCAGCCACCCAAAACATGCCTCATTCTTACCCCACTGTAGCTTCTGCACTTGCAGGATACAAAAACCACCTGTCACAAAATGAAGCTGTTTCTGATCCACTTGCAGTATTTGCCTTTCATTCTTGCGCATGCACATTCCTTTGGTATCCTGCAAAGTAGAAAGCTGTAGTTACACGCCTCCTCCTCTTCTCCTAGCATCTGTTAAAATGTTTTCCTGGACCCAGGTACAGATGATAAATAGAGCCAAGCAGAATGATGGACGCCAGCAGCTTTCACTAGGACCATACAATGGATTAAAGCCTTCAGACGACACTTCAAAAAACTCTCAACATTCCCAAGATGCTCACACCATGGATTTTTCCACCCATGCCTGGTACTGCTGCCTGCTGGTTCCAACAGCTGCAGCCCAGGAGCTGACCTCAGCTCTGCCAAAGGCTTGGGAAAAGCGAGAGCAGAGCCAGCCAGCTCCCCGTGTGCTCCAACACTCCAACATGAGTCCTGCAATGGTGGAAGCCTGAGCATCCTCACTGCAGGCTTGCAAAGGTGGATCTCTGGTCCTTGAAATCAGCACACAGCAAAGTACTGAGTGCAGAGTATTGCTCCATTTAGTGCACTAAATACTCTTCAAGCGCTGGAAAGCAAGTGACACCAAGAAAGTCCCTTCACAGCCTGTGTTAAGGAAGAGCTCACAGGGACAGGCCCAAGGCACACACTACACACTGCCCGCTCTCCAACACCTCTTGTATTGCACATGTGCAGAGAACAAGCAGCCTCGCTAGCACAGCTCCTTATTTCTGACAAATGCCCCCTTCTCTGCACAGCCAGTGCAGCTGTTACAGGGAATTCTGCCTTTTTATTCCTCAACTGCCTCATCCTGTTTCCATATACAATCTTTCTCAGTGGAAAAAAAGCATCAGATGAGAAGCAATTTTTGAAGATTAACCAAGGATAAATCGTCTTTGTCCCCGCTCACTATTAGTGCCTGGATTTAAGGCTTCAGTCACATGTAAACAGACCAAGGAGTGGAGGAAAGCCCTTGTCAATACAGAGAGCTTGAACTGTGTCATCAGCAAATAATCAAATCTCCACAAGCAGGGGAAGTACTATCTTAGAGCAAAATATTTAGATTTTATGGAATATTGGCCAATTACAATATTTTTCTCCAAATAAAACATTTATAAGAACACTGAAATAAATATTTGAGAACGCAATATACCAAAGTCCTGAGTCACTCCTGATGCAAAAATTCTCTCCCATCTTTCAGGCAGCTTCCCCATGTAGGGTTTGGAGTTGGGATGGCCTCTGGTGGCACTGAGAGATCTGGTGATGTCCGTCCCTGCTGCCTGGAAATGGTGGTGCTCCTCCTGGCAAAGCACACCTCCACATTCGAGCTGAATACTGAATGCCTGGCACTGACCAGGGCAACCTTGTGGGTCAATGGCAGCAACATCAAGGCTCCGATGGGCACAAATATGTAAAGAGAGCGAGAAAAGACCTCTTCACTCCTCCCCTATGCTGATGGCAGTGCTCCAGCTGTGGACTCAGCCCCACAGCCCCTGCTCAGCCTTCAACCCAAACTAGTGGCATCCACACTGACATGAGGCAGAGATGACACCTGGTGCAGTGGGACCCAGGCAGAAGACAGCAGCAGAGAGCTCAGAGGTGGCTAAGTCAAACAGGTTTGCTAAGGGTTTGAAGGAAGAACAAATGGAGAAGACAGGGCAAATAAAGCTACAGAGTTCTCACTGCATTGCTGACGGGCCAGTTTAGAAGGTGAACCTGTTGCAGCCTGGGGAAAACAGAAAAGATGCAGAACAACAGGCTGGCTTGTAAGAGAACTTTCTCCAGAGAACACATTTTGGAAGGACATCAAGGTAAAGGCAAAGGCAACAGGCACATACAAGTCACATCTCTGGTTGTTGAAATCAAGCTCCTGATATTGGCAGAATCTGAGTTTTATTGCCTTTGGTTCAAAATGGCACTGCTGCTCTTGGGAGGGCCTGCAGGCTCCTTCCTTCAGTCATTTCAAAAGGACTCCACAGGTCAATGTGGACATAGATTTCTTAGAAAGTCCTGTCCAAAATTCAGATTTTCGCTGCAAGTCTGTTTGCTGCTGTGGTGCATTCCACGTACCAACCACTCGCATTTGCAGACAACAAGATCCGTAACGCATGGTAGTATTCACAGAACAGAGGAACAGTTCTCTTTGACAATCATTACTGAGAGATATTTTAATGAGAAGAGTCTCCAGAGTCCTCCTTCTGCACTAGCATTGCCCAGCTGTGTTCTCTTTCAGACGTGGTCACATGGCTGTTCAGCTCTTCATTCAAATCTCAGCCCCATCTTCTTGGATGTACTCACACAAGATCACCTGTTGCTTTGTGATCACCAGAAGATCATGTCTTCAGTTGGTTGCCATTTTGCCAAACTGAAACCATTTGAGCTGTCCATGTCAAGCAAGTCCATCAGGCTGGTTTAAAAAGACACTCTGAACTGAACGCAGTCCCCACATTTAAAATAACGAGGTAGGAAAAACTACTTGTTCATCAACAGAAGAAATTCTGCTCATTAATTACTTTATTAAGAAAATGCCTTCTCATCTTGGCAGAAGCCACTAAATTGTCACGCAACCACAGTTAAGGAAGAAAGAAGCTGCATGGCCTTCGGGTTCAATTCCCTTGTGGGAAACCATCCAACCTGTCCAAACTGTAAATCCCTGATTGATTCATGCCACTCTTTCACATTTGTCAGCTAAATTCTTTTAAGATTCCATCACTGCTCCTTGTCTACCAGCTTCTTGTGGGCTCTTCAGTACTGCATTTTCTGATTTAGGCGAAGAAGTCTTATACTGACATTTTGCTGCTGCTTTTTTTTTTTTCCTGGTTTTTTAATTCCTTTTTCTTATTTTTATTTTTTTGCTTAGTTCATGAAGCAAAGACAGACTTGAGGTCAGGGAATTCTGACTGGTAGAGGTGGAGGATCCTCAACATCCAACCATTCTGCTGTTTCCTGGTTCTTCCTTCAAGATGTCTCCTTGTTCTCATCAATTTCTCCCCGTTCCAATCTCCTGCAGACTGATTTACAAAGTCACTTCTAACAGCCAGTGTCTCACTGAGAATATCAAGATTAAATAATGAATTCAAACCCATGATGTGACTTTCCTGTGAGATAAGCCAGCACAAGACTGACACTGGGCTCCGTGCAAAGGGTTGCTGCATTTTCACATCAGTGCCTTCCATTCACGGTCAGGTAGTTGCATTTGAACATTTTAGTTTGTCTGCATGTCTTGTAAGGATTGATTCACTGACTACTCCTTTAATGACTGTCCCAGAGAGTACAAACCCAGGAATTAGGTTTGTCAACATAGGAAAAATTCATGAAAAATTTAATGGAAAAAAGTCTCATTCTGCGTCTCTTTTTGAGTTAATCAGCAAATTGCTCTGCCACTTGGCATGAACGACAGTGACCAAACTGATGTTGCTATGAACATGAGAAACAGCTCTACCCCAGACCACATAAGGCAGAACCCCTTGCTAGGAAAAAAAAATGAGGTAAGACACTTATTTTTTCCTAAATTCTTGATTCCATGGCTTTGTTCTTGCATTGTGTTGGGCTGATTCTGACATTCAAATCATGGTCAGGAAAAGGCAGACTGATGTAGCTCCTCTCTGAGTGAGACAATCACACCCTATTTAACGAAGAATGCCTTGTCGTGTGTTGAGAGAGGAGTGTATTTCATGGCAGGAAGAATTTTCACCTGTAAAGGAAGGTAATCAAAGTGAAACATGCAGCAGAGCCAGTGTATGGCATAGCACAAAGGGTTAAGAACCAAACTGTTGTGAGCCCACACCATGCTTTCACAGTCCACTGTAGTAAGGCACTTTGAAACTCCTATGAATTCAGGGCATCCATGCAAGTTAGGTTACTGGGACCCATAACAACATCTGAACTTCATGAGAGAAGTACACCGAATGTGAACAGTCAGGACAGAACCAAGAAGGACTATGCCAACAGCAAAAATCACATTTACACAGCACAGAGGCTTACGTTTCTTAGTATCCACATACACAGAATAAAGCCACCAACCTCTGGAAGCCTCATGTAAGTGTGGGACATACATTTTGCTGCATTTGTATGGTGCAACCATAGTACTTACCAGTATAGTGACACATATTAAATGCTCGCTTCAAAGTCAAGCCTGTTAAAACTAGGCAAGATGAGGAATAACTGCTAGTTCAAGGCCTGTGCCTCCCATTTTCAGAATACAGGCCACCAACTGAACTGTTCAACTACCTCAGGCTATGACACTATGAAAGAGGGTTAGCAAAATACTACACCAGATTAAGGATTCAGGAAACGCTACACACGACTCCATAGGAAATGTCACTTCCCAACCAGAAACACAAAGTTTGGCCAGTGTGGATTCTAAAGACTAGTTTTAGGAGGGGATCTGGGAACTACTTCAAAGTGAAAAAGTTGCACAGCTTGAGGTGTTGAAATTAAGCTCTGTGTGTGAAACTCAGGTTAAAGAAGAGCAGGACTGTATGTTTCAAGCCCCAACATGCATTGCTGTGACAAACCAACATTCCACAGGTCATTCATCAGGATCGTTGCGTGCATCTCAGCATGCTGTTGCATCACTGCAACAAAGGCCACTCAAAGGTGAGGGGGGATTTGTCTATGACACTTTATCACATCTGTGGAAGAGAAAGCCAGATACATTCTACCTGTTAGTATAAGATGTATAAGATATCCACATGCTGGACAGGAACCCAGGAAAACAGTGCTGATAGCAGATGGAAAAAAGGAAAGTTCTTTGTCAAAACTAATATAATAGATCTAGAGCTGTTCAGTTTGAAGAGACAGCTCCTAAGCTAAAACAATCACCTTAATGAGGACAGGTGTCAATTTGCAGCGGGAATAGTTCAGTTTAAAAAGCAAAGAAACTGAGCAGTTTGCAGCAGTGGCTCACAGGCCACAAGAGCTCAGCAATCCTCCAACGATCAGCAGACAGGTTCCCCATCAAAGAACAGCAGTGCTATGGCCAAACTAGACCAAACGTTGTGTGATCCAAATGTTGTTTTGCAAAAGGTAATTTCACTCCTCCTTGGATGTCCAGCAGCTCAGTCTAGCAGCTCAGTGGACTAGTGAACTACACAGCCCTCTAAAACTCTGTTATGAGAAACCAAAGAGCAGAGGACCAAAATATGTCTGAAATCTTCTCCAGAGCAGCGAAGGAAAAAGTAAAAATGAAATTTTAATTTCCGTTGTCATTGAAAGTGAAAAAGATTTGGAAGTCAACACCACTGAACAGTGGGATGGAAAGGAGTACTTTCCTGCTAGGGACTGACCAAATGAAACGGAACTGCAATGTGCTGTTTTCTTCCAGGGACCAGTTGGAAAGGACTGGCAACCAGCGCAGCCCTGCGATGCCACAGCAGCACAGCAAGGCTGCTCCGCTGCAGTCTGACACGGAGTTCTGCTGAAGTTGTGAATCCCTTGAGTGCAAGGAAATAAACTCTTCCTTCCTGAGGGTACAGTGATGAGATCGCCACAAAGTTCCACTTAGGGAAAGAAGGGATACCCCGAGTTCCAAAGAGACAAGGATGACAAGACACACAAGGTTAAGTTCACACTCTGTAGGGACATGTACCTGAATAGCTACTTTGTCCTTACAATGGGATTTATACTGCCTGTACCCATCTGCTTCTGATACTGCAACACGAGGAAATAAAAGCTAAGTACAACAACGATGCTGCAATATTTAAAAGACTCAGAGAGGTATTTCCCATCAAAGCCTTAAGGCCACCTAAATATCGCTGTTGTCAGTGGTTTTTCCTGATGCTTTCACGCAGCTTTGAAACAGAAGGCCTAAAACAAATCACTGCACACACATGCAGTTACCAGGCAGCCACCACACACGTACACACAGCACTGCCAGCAGCACTGCAGCACTCGCTGTGCTGCAGACAACACAGGAGACGAGCAATTCAAACACAAAGCCTGCATTACAGATTTCACCTTCGCAGACAACCAGATCTATGTTTCACTGCACCGCTCCACCACAAACACTTGGGATCACCCGGATTCCTGTCCTCCTCGGTGCAGGCGATGCAGCCGTCCTGTCAGCATCCATTCCACCCGTCAGCATCCATTCCACCCGTCAGCATC
>NW_024884867.1:2586578-2693020 GCF_019232065.1 Centrocercus urophasianus
GTCAGCATCCATTCCACCCGTCAGCATCCATTCCACCCGTCAGCATCCATTCCACCCCGTCAGCATCCATTCCATCCCGTCCGCATCCATTCCATCCCGTCCGCATCCATTCCAGATGACAGCAGTGCGTTTTTCCACTGACGTTCCGCAGTACAACCCGGGCCTCCAAGTCCGCCGCGTCTGCCTGCGGTGTAGAGCGGCACCATGTTACGTACCCTACGAGCACGCTTTAAGAAGACGTTCGGCCGTTCCTTAAGGGAGCCTTCGGCAGCAGAAAGAGCATGAAAACCGGGCGGCGTTAAACGCAACGGATTAAAGCTCCGGTTGGGCGCCGAGTCCCGGCGGGTAAAGCCTGGTCGCCGCCCACCGCCGCGGCGCAGCTCCCTGCCGCACAGCCCGCACCGCGGGAGCGCGCACGCGGGGCGCGCGCGTCACGCGGCCCAGCGGAAACGGCGGCGGCGGCGGCGCGCGCGATGGCTCCCTCGTCACGTGACGCGGCGGCCCAACCGGCGGCCAACGGCACGGCACCGCCCTGTGGGGGGAGCGGCGGCCGCGGGCGGCGGCGAGGCGCGACCGCAGCGGGGACAAAGCGGGGCTGCGGGGCCGGGCGGGGCGCCCCGGAGGGCGCGGCGTCGCCGATGGCGCCGTCGTTCCGGGCCGGGCGGTGACCGGTGCGGGGAGCGAGGGGGGGGTTGGGGAAAAGCCTCGAGGGCGCACGCGGAGAGCGGCCCGGCCGCCGCAGCCGCCATGTCCTGCGCTAATTACAGCAGCTTGAACCGGGCGCAGCTCACCTTCGAGTACCTGCACACCAACTCGTGAGTACCGGGCTGCGGGGCGGGGCCGGGCCGGAGCTTCGGGCAGGTAAGTGGGGCCGCGGCCCGGCCCCGCGGCTCAGGCCGCCCTCCGGCATCCGTTCGCCCCCGCGAGGAGCGGCGCGGCGGTGCGGGGCTGCGGCGGATGGGAGCGGGAGAACGCGGGGCGGATCTGCGTGCGCAGCGCTGCGTGTGCAGCCCTCCGGAGCGGCCCCGCGTCACACCCGGCTGCCATCCCTCCCTGCCATCTTGTTTGGTCCGTGCCTGGATTTTTTGTGCCATTTGTTTCAAGTAGAAGCACGGGATTCTTCGAATTGGCTTTTTTTTTTTAATATATATATTATTTTTTATTTTAAACCGTGGAATCCATCAGTCTAAAATTCCTGAAGAAAGCTAGAGTTTCACCTGCTTTATGAGGGGTTCATTCAGCATGCACATCTAGAACATGGTAAGTGCCCACAGGGATGGTGCTATGCACCCGCCTCAGCCCTGCCCGTGGGAAGCAGGCATTGCTGTGCCATGGATGGAAGAGTTGAAGGAGAGCTCTGGCTCAGCTGCCTTGGAGGAACATCACAAGCAATGTTTGGCATCTGTTGGTCATCTTGTTTCCAACCATTCTGCAGAAGAGTTGATTTGATGTTACCGCCAATAGAAGAAGAAATTGAGTATCTTTTTGCTCCTGGTTTTCAGTGTGTTAAGGCAAGCTTAGAAGGAGGGACATCAGTGGTCTGCAGTTGTCTGAAGATTTCTAACTGTGTTCAATTTGAAGTAGATCCAACAGCGTTTGTGTTGGTATTATACGATACGGCTCCAGGAGCAACTACTCAGACAGTCTCGCTGTTACGTGTGCCAAGAACATTATCAGTTTCTTCTCACTATCAGGAAAGCATGAGTTCTGCACAAAAGAAGGACAGGAGCAGCCTAATGATGCCTTGGGGTCCATGTCCAATGGCTTTGCTCTTTGTTTGGCCTGCAGCAGTCACACATGAAGCCTGGTGCTTGATGGACGATACTGAGTCGTGTTCCTGGACTTGAGAAGCTCCCACATCCAGTTGTGAAAAACAGAAGTTCTTATGTATTAGAAAACACAAGTTCGATCACAAGTTAACTCCTGCTGTGCAGCACTGTGAGATAGTAGAGATTTCTCAGTGTCTTGGATTTGCCATGGATTCTGGCCATGTTTGTAAGAAGACAGAAGTCTGCTGCAGAAGACCAGTGGTGGTGTTGCTGCCCCAAAGTATCCCAAGTTATTCCGTATTGCTGCTATAGTTTCTGTTCTGCTTTTGCTGTTGATCTACTTATGTGCTGCATAGCTGCCTCGGTAGGGGTTGGAGGGTAATCTGTGTGAATAAGCCAAAGCCAGGGCTTTTCATACACCGTGAACAAAGAGCCTTCTGAGGCTATGGGGATCAGTGCATAAACTGGATACTTCCCTAAGAGCAACAGTGGAAAAGCCAAAACCCGTACAGCAAATAAGCAACTTCTCCCTCTTCTCAGTAATAATAATAAAAACTGAACAACCACCACCAATGACAAAATCAGTGAGCGAAGAGCTGAAGAGGATTTTTGGTAGTGGAGGCTCTTGTCTTTCAGGCTATTTTTGCTGTTAGAGGAAAACCATACAATCTCAGTGAAATACTACTTCAGTGCATGTGGGGCTTTTTTTTGTTTATTGTTGTTTCTTGTCTCTGCTTCAGAAAGGTAATACATCTAACAGTATGTTTTGAAGCACTTTTCAGGAGCCAATTTATTTGGTCACTGAACGTGAGGACTTGGAGCCAATTGCGCTGCCATGCTTGGTGGCAGACTTTGCACTATGTACCTGAATCACTTCAGTTGCAAAGTGTGTATATCTTTTTCAACTACTTCTAGTACTTTTGTAAGTGCTCTTCTGAAGCTTGTGTATTTGAGCTATGTGGAAGTTCTTGTGGATCCAGTAGGAAAAGCTTCAGTATGTAAGCACGTGGAAATGAGTAACGTATGGCCCTTATGGTGACTGCCCAAAGACACCTGCCTGCCTTCACAACAACTGGGATTTTTTCCTTGTAAAGTAGATGCTGCTGCTTTAAGATGCTTCTGAAGCATTCACTGAAATGAAAACAACATACACCTCAGCCCAGCCAACTTATTTGGTATATCTTGAATGTTTGTACGGCGTAACAGAAGGAGTTTGCTAAGACCTGAGCAGTAGAGAATGTCTTTGAGCAGTGTTGCATAGTTGGAGTTAATTTGTGATTGAAATTAGGTTTTATTTCTTAACTGGAATTGCCCCTTTGAATTCTGCTCCGCTGGAGGAAGTTCACTTAGGTGGAAGGAGTTCAGCATAACTGACTGGTGGATATGAGGAATACAAGTAACAAATAAGCATCTCTTCGTACCTCACACCCTCCTGTTTCTTCTTGAGAATATTTTCTGTTCTGGCCTGAAGCAGTAATGAAAGAAGAGCTCGTGTTTCTGACCCAGATGCAAGACTTGCAGCTTAAGTGTTTTCCCAGATGTGACCTCCTTCGGAACAAACCTACTCTTCTGTCTTTTGTTAGTAATTAGGTTCTTGCATTCAGTTGATCCATGTCAGGTTTGGCCTCCGGCATGGAGCTGTCTTGAGTAAGTGGTAGAAGTTGGAGAGTGGTTCCAGGTCAGTCAGCTTACAGTGAGTTGTCACTGAGACTCTGGATTTTAGTACTGCTTTCTCCCTGACTTCTCATGTTTCACTTAATTAACGTGTATTTCTAGTGCTCTGAATCAATAGTGGTTGTATTTCTGGTGCTTTGAATTAGGTTAATGTAGCCACTGATGATGACGTTCTAGCCAGTACTTAAGTGTTTTCAGGTTATGTGTGAGCTCTGATAGACTATTTTGGAAACAGCTTGGCTTCTGTTGGTGAAAGTTATGTTGCAAGCAATATAATCCTGCGGGGTTTTTTTTGCATGGAGCAAGGAGAGGGTTGTCAGCAGTTGGTAATGATGGCTGTTAAGTACTGCAGGCACCTTTGATTGTAAGGTGATATCATCAGGTTTTTTTTTTTTTGTTTTTGTTTTTTTTTAGGTTGAGTGCTTCATGTGACTTAATTAGATACTGACAAGATCATCTAGGACATTTTAAAAGTCTTAGTGTTGAGATTAATGTACTTAATACTAGATATTTATAGGATATATAACTTTTTTATTAGTGATAAACAGCTCAAATTGATTTCACTTGCTTGTTCCAAGGTATCACTTTGTCCATGTCTGTGCAAGAGATTCAGGTTTTGATAGGTGTTCAAGTTAGGTGTGGTGTCAGGTTATCAAGAAATACTATTTTCTCTTGCCTGTCTTAAATGCAGTTACTTTTTCAGCTATCTTGTTCCAGTATCTGTCTTTGGAATCTCTATTTGCATCTTTTCCTTAATTTAAATTATTTTTGAAATTGTAGAAAGAAAGCTGCTGATGAAGCACAGTTACTAGTTCCAAAGTACCCACTTCGTTGTGTTTTGTTGTTTTCTGACATGGGTTAATTTCTAAATAAACTGGGTTGTTGGATATTAATTTATAAAACTAAATAGATTCCTAAATGATGGGAGCACTTGAACTGTGTGTACAGGAAATCCCGCTAAAGGAAAGAGTAGCAGGTCCGAGCTTCTGATAAGGCCTTCTGGACAGTCAGGTGGTCTTCAGAATGCCATTTCCGTTCTGTCTGTGGTTTCCTTGGAGTTTGCAGAGAAGGAAAGCTCTATTCTCTTTCTAGTGATAGCTTGGAAGTTTGATGTTTTTAACCTCAGCTGTGTTGATGAGCTACAGTTCACGATGCTGAAGATAAATGTGAAGAATTGTTTTGTAATTATTGGCTTTCTGGTTGGCTACATGTTGTCTGTGCCTTTGTATCTGTTCTTCTAAAACTGCAAATCTGAACTAAGTGTGACTTCAGTCTTTGTAGTGGTAGTGACAGGAAGTTGTATGTGTAGAGGTTTCGTGCAAAGTGAAAGACGTAGCTAAAAATATCTTTTGGAGACTCAGTCTCTTCTTCAGCCATCCCAGAGTAGCAATAAATTACAGAAACCTTGTTGGGTTGGTTAAATTACCTGACTCAGTAAGAGAAATTGTTTCTCCTGTCTTGTGGCTGAAGTTAAATGTTGGGGTGGATATGATTCATCTGCCTTTGAAATAACTGTTGGATTGTGAAGGTACGGCAAGAAGTTGATTCTCCAACAGAGTTACTCAGTTAATGTTTGGGACAATCTATTGGAATGGTTCTATGGGCTCTTTGGAGATGTCCTCACCATATATCATCTGTCAAGTTTAAGGCACGTGACCACTCCATTTCAAGTAGGTTCTGCATACAAAATGTCGCAGTTAAGAGGCTGGAAACTAAATGTAGCTTTTTGTGCTGGTAACGTCTGGCTGCGTGACTTTAATGCTGAGTTTGTAATGGTGTGCAACAGTGGAGGAAGATGGCGTTCTGGTCTGTGAGCGGCTGCATCTGTTGGAAGTCTCCAATGATCTGGAAACTTCTTCATGTCAGAAATAAGTTACACAATATCAGTATGTGCATAGTGAAGACAAACCTTATGCATAACATTGATTTGTCCATGTTTTTCAGATAGATGGGATTTAGGTGCCATGAAGAGACTTGGCAGTGTGGTGAATAATTGAGAATTTTACATGAATTACTGGATAATTCATGGACTTCGAGTCAATAATTCTTCATTAAGGCTGTGAGGCCCATGTTTGTGGTGCAGTGTTTTTCAGATTGTAAAGAGCCGCAGGTCTTCTGAGCCAGATCCTCTACTGAGCAGCCTTTCTGCTCCAGCAGATAGTAAAACACATTGTAATCTTGCGTCCGTAGCCAGTGTTGGTACTGTAGAACTATGACTTGATTTGTTTAGAGCATGTGAGATTTTCATTTAATTAAAGGTCTCCTCAGTGTTAGTGTAACCCTGCTGATTCTGTGCTTTATTGCAGAACTACCCATGAGTTCTTGTTTGGTGCCCTTGCTGAACTTGTAGATAATGCCAGGTGCGTATCTGACACTGCCTAATTCCCAAGGTATATTCAGTAAATAATTTAATTAGCTGCACTGTTTAGGGGATGTTAGGTAGTCTTAACTTCTAGCAAACTTTAAGAGAAACAAAAATTAAAATAGCTCATTATATCTTAGTATGAATGTTTGAGTTGATTCTCTTATACTGGCACGTCTGCCCTGTGGAAAAAAAAAAAAAAGTGTTATTTCTAACAAGATAAATTTCATGGGGTAATTCAGTTCAGAAGGGAAATGGTTAGAAGACCATTTAAAGGAAAGGGATTTAATGAAAAAGTTATCTTTTTTGTTTAAAGAAATTTATAAAATAGTAGTGGAATTGTGACTGTTTTATACTTGGACAATCATTGGTTCCTAGTATCCAGAGTAGTGATAGAATGAAAATGAATCAGAATTGGGATGTTGAAAAGAAGGCAAGAACAAGTAGAGCAACTGTGATTCTTGAGAGACCTGGTATTTCGAAAAAGCATATCTTAAGCCACATAGCTCATATTGCAGCCTATAGTTACATCCCAACCTTTGCATATTTATCCTTTCAGCTTCACCAAATATGATATGGCATGGTGAAAATATTTTGAGATTATATCCTATCAGGTGTGAATTGTCACACCTTGCTGTTAGCAATGTAAGGAGCTGGAAATGAAATATTTCTGTGTGTGGGAAACTAGGACTCTGTGCCTGTATGTTAAATGCATTTCAACTCTCAGGTCAGCAGCTGTTGCACTTCTTTGCTTTTGCAACAGCATCATTAAGTGTAGCTCGTTCGGACTGATGAGCTTTTTTCTTTTCAAAACTTGATTCGTCCTCTGAGAGAAGATAGACTGTAGATTGTTAACCTTCTGTGAAAGGTAGTTTTACTTGGAGATACAAAGACAATGCGAAGTGGCTTTGGCATTTACGAAGTGGGTGTTTATTGCTGTAGTAGAACTACACTCTTGATCAGCTTGTAAAAATCTATGGCTGTCTGGAACATGGCTCGTCCTTCACATTGTTGCCACTACTGAAATGCACCACCCACAAGCTCACTGTCCTCACATCTGTTGTTTGTTCTTCATAAACATCCAGCAAGCACTGATGAATGTCAGTAGGTGCCATTTCTTCCACGTGGAGGAATTCATCTCTACACCCTTGCTTCAAACGCACCTGCATGTCAGATGCCATTGTCAGACTGTCCCTCTGCTGCCATCTGTCATGCAACAGCAGCATGTAACAGGATATTGGTGGGAAGGTTCAACCTCCACTGCCATGCCATCAACATCCACCTCTGACATTGTAGGCTGAGATCATAAAATAGAAGGCATTTCTTTTGGAGCAAATCTTGTATTTACAGAGTTTTATGCAGAAGTTAATAAATTTTTCATAGGAAAAATGTATGTGGTGTGGAAGAGGAGGGAGCTCGGAAGTGTGCACTTTTTTTGTTTCCTTACTACGACTTCTATGTATAAGTCGGTGATACCATAACTAGGTTTCATTATGTGCAGTTCCAACGTTCTGTTTGAGCATGGGTTCAAATAGACAAAAAGCAGAACAGCGTGTTTTTTTTAGCTTGTCGTACTGTGTGCTGGGCCTTCGTGCACTTTGATGTGTGCAGTCAGTTCACTTTTGAAGTTACTGAAAGTGCCTGGCTTTAGCTTCATTTCCAGTTGACATTTGAATACTGACTGGGTTTTTGTTGCTTCATAGAGATGCGGATGCCACAAGAATAGACATTTATACTGGTAAGTCGCTCCTGCTTCTTCCTTGCGTGCTGTCAGTCAAGTCAGGAGTTAAAACTTGGGTTTTGGCTACAAATGTGCTTTGTAAGAGTGAATGTATTTGTGTCCATTTCTGCTTGTCCTGTGCTTTTGCGTCTTCAAAAAACAGTGCCTTTATGAGTAGCTTGTGCAAGATCAGTTTTCAGCTGAGGTCAGATAACACCAAAGTGGGCTGTTTGTACTGGGTGTTTAAGAAATGTGCTTTTACAGTGCGCTGTTGTAGCATATATTTACATGCAAGTTAAAGTGCAGGAGAAATTAGTCACTCTGTAATAAAAACGTGGTGCCCTTTTTTGGAGCATAGCTGTGTCATGTTTATTGTGTTACTTCTCCCATGAACACTGCTTAGCTTGAGCAGATTTTCCATTTTATGAAACTTTGAAATTTGTGCGTGGGAGTATTAAATAACTCTTTTGTAGAGCACCAAGAAAACCTGCGAGGTGGATTCATGCTGTGTTTTCTGGATGATGGAACAGGAATGGATTCAAGTAAGTGATAGCAATTCACATTTGTGTTTTCAAGCTGAGATTTCATGTTATGGCTTAAGCTGAATTAACAGCTTGGAATTATCTGAGGGGTAGTTCCATGCTTGGATATGTGTTTCTGCCTCTGCAGTGCCCCTTTCTCACTGTGTCAAGCTCTTCACCTCCTCAGTTTGTAGAAAAATAAGAAAACTGTTGTGCCGCATGATAGAAATGAGTCAGCTTTGCTTTTGGATTTCCACTGCACAAAAGTTGACTTTGGGGATAGAAGGACAATAGTACAGCCAGGAAAAGGTGATGGGCAGAGGCCTACTTCCATCAGGGGCTGCCAAGCGATTCGTTTCTCATCTCTAATAACAAACGTGTGCAACCTTAACTTTGAAAGCATTGTCCTATTGTTTCATCATTGTGATAGAGGTCAACAGAAAGTCCTAGGAGTATGAGAAGAATGTAGCAAAGCCTGCCTCATCATGAGCACTAATGTAAATCAGTGCTGGGTTTAGCAGGAGTAAAGCCTTCTTGCTTTGCTTTAGCATCAGCAAACAGCACTGCCAATTCATGCGCCTTATTTGCATCTTGAAGATCCTGCTTTGAGGAGCTCTGCTTGCCAATGCTTTTACTTACAATTAATCTCAGAAGTTATCTCTAATTGTATTTGTAAAGACTTCTTTGCTTCAACCACTTAACTTGCTTTTCATACCACTTCTTGTTCCTTAAACTGTATTTTGAAGATTGGAAGCTGAATAGTGCTTTCATTTTACTGGATGCTGTGAAGTACTAAACTCTTGATTGCTTACTTAGATCTTCATTTCTTTAATTGTTATGTATTTAAGGCCTACTGTGGTGAGGAACAGTGTTTAACTGGGATTTGTGGTGGTGCCCCCAGACTCCTCCTTCACCTGGCCACTACGCTCCAGGCTTTGATCAGGCAGACAAGGAGGTGCCTGAGGCCTTGCTCGGGATTGATAACACTGTCTTGCTAGGAAAGATAACAACCACGTGTCTGTCTCAAAATGAGGGGCTGAAAGAACTGATAGCAGACACCCAGTTAAGTAGCTGAGGACCAGTTGAGCATGTGCTAAATACTATGAGTCAATCATCTTAACCTACACATAGCGGCCCAGTAGCCCCTGGAGCACAAGGCTGACTGTGATCTCCCCGGATCATCTAAATGTTGTGAAGCTTGGTGACTGTAGTCACAGGGTGGATTACTTTGGAGGTGACCTATTGAGATGTCTACCTAAGAGAGGAGGAATTTTGAGGAAGATGACAGACAAGCTGGGAGGACATCACTGATTTCTGGGGCTGATTTGGCAAGCAGAGCCTCTCCTTCCTCCAGAGGGACAGCTGTTGGATGAGCTTCACATGCTTGTTTATACTGAATGATTCCGTAGGAAACTTAGAACTCTCAGTAGAGTTGTTCCCCAGTTTAACATGTTTGCAGTTGGGCTCTGTTATTCTCAGTACTTGCACATGTACTGCAGCCAGCGTAGAACAGAATCATTACATCTTCAAGGTTGGAAAAGAACTCTAAGATCATCAGGTCTAACTGTCCACCTACCGCCAACATTGCCTACTAAACCCTGAAACCCATCCTGTTCCAATCTGTACAGTGTGCAGGGACACCTCCCACCAAACCAGTGTGCCCGGAGCCCCGTCCAGCTAACCTTGAATGCCTCCAAGGGATGGAGCATCCACAGCTCCTCTGGGCAACCTGTGCTATGGCCTTGCTGCCTGCGGGACATAGAATTTCTGACCCCTGATCTGCTGGCATGTCACTCAGGAGGATTTTCTGTCCCAGTTCTGGGCGAACAGCAGTGAGGATTTAAACAACTCCATCTCCTGTTTTTATGCCTCAGATGTTTGATGTTTCTTATTAGGAATTGTTTTTTTTAATTGGTGTCATTATTCTTTTTCTGGAGTTTTAAAGCTCAATCTGCCATGCTCAGGCTGTTCTTTCAAATTGTTTCTTGTCTTTTCTGTTTGGCATAGCTCACGTCAGGGCTCTTTTTGTTGCCAGGGAGTTTGTTTTTTACATCTAGCAGCTCTGAGACACGACGAGACGAAAACAGTATGACTGAAATAGTTGTAAGTGAAAATCCCTCTAGGGCCTTAACTCAAGAAGTGTGGAAGAGTTTTCATTTGTACCTTGTTTGGTGGAGGATAAGGATTGAATGTCTCTCTCTGCTCCTGACCTTTGGGAGGAATGTCTTTGCCCTTCAGGACTTCTCTCTTCAGGGCATCATTGATGTTCCTCTGCCCAAAAGAAATTGTGCTTTTGATTCTCCAGTGCTGAATGGTAAACCATATGTTCACCTTTTCTAAGCAAGGAAATGCCTCAGATAATTACTCTTCCTTTTTTAGGCTTCTAAAATATTTCTTAAAAGCACTTGTTGATAAAAGGTTTTTTTTTTTGCGTAGCAAAGAGGGGCTCATAATGTGCTCTTAGAATATCTCACATATCATCAGTCTGACTTGGTTTTGAAACTAACACAATAAAAAATAAAATCTAGAGCTCCAAACATGAGGTAACCCTCTAACGTTTGCTTTCATTGGCGTGAAAGTACCATCGTAGGCTGGAAAAAGGAAAGAGGTTCTGTGATCCTTTCAGAGTGTGCTTTTGAAACATCCCGTAGACCTTTGTGAACATAGTGAATAGAGGTAGGAAGGTTGTTGCAGAGTTGTTCTCTCATATTTTTACCTTGTCGTTTGTTGCTTTAAATCTCAATGCCATTTGCACAGGTAATGGCATTCTAACATACAGATTGGTCATTTCTCATTAAACCAACGAGCCTCACTGCCAGTGCTAGTGAACCTGGGCATCTTCAAACCCAGCCTGACCATTGGCTCCAGCTCTTTGTCGTGGTGGGATATAGTAAGAGATGTCCCAGGCTCCCTTGTGGCTTGTATCTGCATTGTGGATGTAATTGCTGTTAGTTTTCCTGTTTAAACTATTGTTCCTGTTAAGGCACTTCATGTTCCCTTGTATCTGGAATTGCATTTCATTTCTCCTAGTGAATTCTATGGTGAACTGATTGCTATCTTTGCGGAAAGGGAGGACAATTCTTCTGTCCTACAGATGATATTAAAAGGCTTTGTACCCTGAACAATGGAAAGGCTTGAACTAAAAATGACAGCCCCTCTCAGCTGCGAAGCTCTCATATCCATTACTTTTGTCCTATGTCATTAAAATACTCTGACTTTATGCAGTAGTTGCAAAAATCAGCTTTTGGCATAGCAGTGTGTTAATTGCTCAAAGTAAGGAGGAAGTAATTCATTTATTCAGAACTGAAAAGTTTTTTGTATGGTGACTTATGGTGGTCTGAGGGGCACTGGGTCTGTGGTGTCAGCAGTAGCTGCATGTCCCAGCGTTGGGTTTTGGTTTACGAGCGCGGTGATGATGTGGTTGACACAGCAGATGATCTTGCTGACGTTTTTTAGTTAACAAAAAACATCTGGGTGCAGTTCAGATGGGGGCACTGCTCTGATACGAAACTCAGAACTCATTTTATCAGTGTAATTGCATCTGTGCAGTAATACAGGCAGTGCCATTGATTCGGGTAGCAGATCTTCAAGGTGAGACCTTGGCTCGTGCTTGAGGCCTCTTCCGTATGACAAACTGTTCTACTGAAACAAACATATTCACATCTAGAACGTGTATCCAAGTCTCTGTATTGAAACCAACCTTGGATTTGCTCTGTCTCTCGTTGCAGATGAAGCTGCCAGCGTTATTCAGTTTGGTAAATCAGCCAAGCGATCGCCAGAGTCGACTCAAATCGGGCAGTATGGGAACGGCCTGAAATCGTGGGTATTAATCACAGCCAGTCTCCTGAGATTGTGGAGATTAGAGCTGAGATAGTCAGTGTTTTGTTGTTGTTTTTTTTTTTTTTTTTTTGCTTTGAGGTGTTTCTTTTATCAGAAAAAATGCGTGCAGATGAAATCTAAATAAAGATACCATGTTTTGGTATGCAGGAGCACTTTGGACATGTGCTGCAGCAGGGAGCTCTGCTCTGAGCTGATGGCAGTGTTGTCATGTTGTGATAGGGGGGTTGGGTCAGAGCTGGAAAAGGTGAAAGAGCAGAGCTGAAAAAGCAGGAAGAAAAAAAACAAACCTTGGTGTCTTTGTCAGATCAATAGTGAAATTGAAGCAAAAATAATGCTGCAGCCTCTTAGTAGGAGATTTGGCTGGTGCAAGTTAGATGGACTTACACTGCGTATATGATGTTTGGAAAGCTCCATTAGACTTCAGCTTTAAACTGTGAGTAGTATGAGAGGAAGGAGTTTAGAGAGCTGGAGTTCTTTTTGTAAGATGTCCAGGTCTAGATGCTTTTTTGGAAGGAATGATACATGTAGAAAGAGAGGGCCGTTGCTATTTTTAAGCCATTTTTTTTTTTGTTATCTGCTTTTGGAGTCTCACAATTGAGCAGAATGGAAACAAACTGATAACTTGGTCTGCTTTCTAAAGCGTTTGCATAGATTCTGCTGGTTTGCTAAGAAGTGGTGGGCATCAATTGTAACGTGCTGCCTGAAATCTTTCTCCAGGGGTTCCATGCGGATTGGGAAAGACTTTATCCTGTTCACAAAGAAAAGTAACACCATGACTTGCCTCCTCTTGTCCCGGACGTTTCATGAGGAAGAAGGCATTGATGAGGTTTGTATGTAATGAAGTAACATGATGAGTGCTGAAGGTTGTGGTTCTACCTGCTGAAAATTTGTGTACCTTTAGTTCAGATGTTCTTTATCCGAATTCCTAACATGGAAGTATTTCTGTGCTATGTGTATATACTGTGCATGGTCAGTAATGAAAAGTTTTTATTTTGCACTACATGTCAAGAAGGATTTTTCATTGTGGCATCTGAGGGAGCTGCACAAAGAAGCCATTGATGGAGCAGTGGGCAGCCAGCAGTGGTGTGTGCAGCTCCATAGTGCCCCCGGAGCCAGGAGTTTTGGCATGAGCTTAATTCTGAATCAAGGAAGGGACATCCTCATCCTGCAGGCATTCAGGGCCAGGCTGGATGTGGCTTTGGGCAGCCAGGTCTGCTGGTTGGTAACCCTGCACATAGGAGGGGGGTTGAAACTGGATGAGCATTTTGGTCCTTTTCAACCCAGGCCATTCTATTATTGTGTGACTCTCTGTACTTGGTATACATCTGCAGTCCATAATTTTACCTGTGCTTCTGTTCTAAACAACAGAAAACTGACAACCTTTCTAGAATCATACAAAAATAATTAAAAAAGGGAAATTGGAATAAACCAAGAATGCTTCAGCTCGAGAGAGGTGTTAAGCACAGAGGTTGATGTTTGTTTTTCTTAAAGAATGAAAGTTTGTGGTTTTTTAGTGTTAGGTATAAATCATTGCCAGATGAAAGAAGCCATGGGTTGTGTTGATGTTGAGCAGCCAGAACTTCACAGGTTGCTTTGGGGCTGTTTGCTCCAAGACTTGATGTTGCAGAACTTGGGAGGCTGGAGAAGGGAGATCCTTGAGCAGTTGGCTGTTACGCAAAGCATTGCAAAGTTAAGAAGAGCTCCTGCACTAACTGTTGGCCTGTAGAAAGGGCTGAGTTCACTCAGCATTGATCCGTATGAATGGCATAGAGGGGGTGGTGAGTCTGGGTTGCTCCTGATGCTGTGCTGTTTGCAGGTCATTGTTCCACTGCCCACATGGAACGTGTGGAACCGAGAGCCTGTGAGTGACAACATGGAGAAGTTTGCTATTGAGACAGAGCTGATTTACAAGTATTCCCCGTTCAAATCAGAACAGCAAGTGATGGAGCAGTTTAATAAGATCCGTGGTGAGAAAGGTATGTACGGTGCTGGCCATGGGCAAGGTAGTTTGGGGTTTGGGTTGGATTTGTCTGATCAACTTGTTACTTGCTCAGGCACCCTGGTGATCATCTTTAACCTCAAACTGATGGACAACGGGGAGCCAGAGCTGGATGTGACTTCTGACCCTCGAGACATTCAGATGGCAGAAATTCCCCCAGAGGGAACGTGAGTGTGACTGACATTACAAGCCCTTGGGTTTTGATCCAATTGTTTGGGGTTTGACTGTATGCTGTGTGCGTGTGGTTTTCTAAAAGCAGCTTTTTCTGTGCTGAGGAGTTTCTTAGCAGTGTGGGGTTCACATGTACAAATAGCTCACAGGCACTACACCTTTGTGTTGGTCTGAAGTTCTGCATTGACTCGTCTCAGTCAAAGCAGCCAACTCAATAACCTTTAATGTCACCAAGGGAGGATGCCCTCAGCTATGAGTGTGATTTTCTGTAGGTGTCAGGTTTTTGTCAGTGATGCTGGTCGTGAGTCTGATCTCAAACAAATGTTTAGCTTGTGGTTAAATGAATACCAAGAAAATGTGAGTTATTGTGCAGTTCAGCTTCAGAGAGCAGATGATGCTGGTGGATGCAGGCAGCCACTGGACCTTCCTTAGGTGAAGAAAGTGAATGTGCACAGAGGGCAGCTTAGAGGAGCAGTGGAGGGTGGTGGTGTTGATTCCACGTGTCAGGGAGGATGAGCTTTCTGGAAGCTTTGTAGCCTGAAAAGGAAAAACTGACCCTAAACCACGGTGGTGTTAGAATATATTAGTTTGATGCTTAGTATGCAGGTGCAGCAAAGCTCTTGGGGACCTCTAGGGACCTACTAGGATTCTCAGTTTCCTTAGTGCACAGTGGTGAGCTTCCATGATTAGCACTGATAGAGGAAGGAGCTGCTTCTCCCATGTGCTGTTATTTCTGTGTTGGATCAGGGCAGGTTCTGCTGGAGCACACTGCTGGTGAACTGAAGGTCAGGTGTACTGACAAGTAGAACACTTGGTGTTAAGTGGTTCAGGTCGTAGCTATGGCCTTTATTATCCAGCTTTATTCAGAACATTCCTTTCAAGCTGCAGTAATATGTATGTAAATGTTTGGCAGCAACATGTAAAATACACAACTTGGTGCAAAAATCTACAGAACACAAAGGTTGAAAAAAAATACCATGGAATGATAAAATAGAAAAAGCTTTTGTTTTTATCTCACTCACTTGTTGAAGGTTGCGTGTTTGCAGTGTTTTGGAGTAGATGCCTGGTATGGCAACACAGCAAGGTATTAATGATGCTGTAGGTGCCTGAAATAAGTTACAAGGTAGTGAAAATCAGTGTGAGGAGGTGATTCTGTTGGTCATTTGGAACCTAGGTAGCAATTCCTTGGGAAACAAGAATCTTCAAAGTTTTTTCAATGGAGAAACTTGTTCATTTTGTTTGTACAGAAGTGGAGGCTGTATGACAGCAGTGTGTCTGGGTTGTTTTTAGCTAGAGAAGAATTGAGAGGGGAAAACTGTGCAGGAGAGAGGAAAGACAAAAGATGAGCAGTGTGAAGGAGTCGTTGGTTCCTCAGGGGATTCATGGAATGAGTCAACTTTGGAGTATGTGGTCATAACAGGGAGAGTGTGTCCTGCAGGCAAATGCAGAAACTGCTCAGGTTCTGAGCACGTCTCTCTTGCAGAAAGCCTGAGCGCCGCTCCTTCCGTGCCTATGCTGCTGTGCTGTACATTGATCCCAGGATGAGGATCTTTATAAACGGACACAAGGTGCAAACCAAGAGGCTTTCCTGCTGCTTGTACAAGCCAAGGTAAGCGCCAGAGCCAAAGTCTGCTGACACGTGCAGGACCTTCCTTACAAAAACAGGTTTAGCATTTTGCTGTCTGGATGTGTCCTGCATAACTCCGCATTGAAGCCACAGGAACAGATGATAGGAGACAGGGATGTCACACAGGACAATGTCAGGTGCTTTGTATGGGAGCAGACAGATGATGTTAGTTGCTCTGCCTATATTTACCAAGGCTGTAACCCCATCAGAAGGCCAGCAGATCTGGCAGGCACGGTTTACCCTTCGTAAAGCTGTGTTGGCTGTCACCAATCACCTCTTTATTTTCCATGGGCTTTAGCATAGTTGTCAAGAGCACGTGCTCCAATGTGTTGCCAGGCACAGAGGTGAGCTGACTGGCCTCCAGTTCACCTGGTCTTCCGTTTTTTAATAGGACAGGAAAATACCTAGGGTACATCCTAGAATTATTACAGAAAGGAAACCACGCTGAACACTCTGAAATAGTTATGTTGGAAATTAACGTTTATCAGTGGTTAATCTAGGTTTGAGTAGAGATTGGGAAAGACTGTTCCTCATCCTCCTTTTTAATTCCCTTAAAGATGGCACATTTGAAAGCGAGATGAGGTGTGCTGGCAGTTGTCTTCAAAGAGAATAAAGAAGGTTCTAAGGGGAATAAAGGGAATGTGTTTTTAGGTCTGTCTGAGACAAGAGTATTCCTCTGTCCACGATAGCACACAGGCTGCATTCTAAGGTAGCCCTGTGCCTTAATAACACACCACCATGTTGTACTGCAGTGGAGTTCTGACAGTGTGGGCCCACCACCAACTTCCTGGGTGCTTTTGCTGTTGCAGTTAGTTGTCAAGCTGCTGATTAGTGCCCTTTGAACCTGGCCAATTTTCAGCTTACATCAGTCTGCCTGTCAAGCTCATACTTACTCAGCTTCTTTAATTAGAATTTGGAGAGTGGTGTCAGAAACCTGAGAAAAGTCAAGCGAGTTTGCATCTACTGCTCTCCCCTTCTCAGCCTTTTCACTGTCAAAGGCAGTCAGAATAACTTGCTGCTGTAAATCCTGGTTTGCTTGGTTGATAGGATCTTACACTCTGAATTTCTGTATTTTACCTGTGTGTGATTGCCATGTGCTGCTTCATCCTGTGCCACAGTCCAGAAGAGGACTATGGAAGGAAGGCAAAAGGGGAGAGTCTTACTTTGGAGTGTCTAGATTGCATCCTTCTGGTCTTGTACTCCTAATGCCAGCCATGGATGGCTGCATGGCTGCTGAAATTTCGTCGTAGATTTTGAGAGCCCTTCTGGTAGGCGCCCACAGTGTGCCATAACAGGTTGTGAAAATTCATTCACTTCCCTTCTGGTCCCTGAACAGAACTTATTCTCTCTTGAACAGCTCTTTCTTGAGGGACCTGCTAGAGGAAGGCCAGTCAGTCAGTCCTTTTTGAGAACGAAGTTTCTCCTTTTACAGCTGTTGGTGATTTGTTTGCATGTTTCCATGAACTTACTGAAAATGCAGGGTGCTGGTGTCATGGATTTTCCCTTCAGAGTTGAAGCTGGAGCTCATGCATCCCTATCTGGCTCCTGAGGTGTCTGCAGCTTAATGCTACTCTCCTGGACTTGCAGAATGACTGATTTGTACAGGAGCATAGAGGGGAAGCCTACTGATGTTACACCATTCCTTGGAGGACAGTTGATGCTGCAGCACTTGAGCGTGGCTGTCTGTGGCAGAGCTGCTGCAGTCTAGGCCGGATTACTGCTGCGCTTTTGTAGCCAGCTACAAGCATGTAGGGGCAGTGATGGTCCTCCTGGCTGGCAGCCCAAAGGATGCTGTGCTGAGTGTTCTGTGTAAGGGCTATTTGCTAATCTCTGTGGGAGAGTCATGGTGCCCGAGTGTTAATTTTATTCATATCCTCCTAATTAAAGACTGCTGAAGTACTGTAATGGAATGGCATTCATCCATCAGTATAGAGACACACCTGTCCATTTCTGTGGCTGGATTTTTAAGAAAACGTGTTATAAACTAGCTTGCCATGCTAAGAGCAGGCCATTACTTGATGGTGAGCTAAGAGATGATCCTGACTGTAGTCTTTCTACATCCTTGGTGAGCTTTTGGCCAGGTGTCTTTCTGCTTGAAATGATCGCTTCATGTTCTGCATTGGGCCATTCTGGTCTCAAGATCTGCTAAGGAGGGTGGCCTGCTGAAGGCAGTGAATTCTCTCCCATTGGTAGGGCAGTAACTCTGTCTTCATCTCTGAAGGAAGATCATTTAACAGTGACTTGTCTGCAGGTTAATTTTTTTTATGTTAGGGAGCAAAGAGTGGAAATCTGTAATGGTCCTCAGAGTGTTTAAATGCCTTTACTGCACAAACCTGGGTTTTGCAGCCTTTGATTTGCTCTCCTTCAAAAATAACAGCTTGTGTTCTGAGCAGGACATCTGTTGTTCTGTTGTCACTTGTCCTTCCTGAATGCTGTGGGTTGTATAATCAGCTACCAATGTGTTCCTCCCATTCAGGTGGGAGAAAGAGATCCAAGACTGAGGAAGCAGTTTTTCCCTTACAAAACAGCTCTGGATATATGGATACATTCTACCCTTTGCTAGAGTTCAGTGAAACCTCATACAACCTTTCTGGAATGTCCAGGAGTCAGGAGCAAGTTGCTTCTGTGCAGATCTTTCAGCAGCATTTATAGGTGTGATGCCCGCAGCACCACCCTCCCTGGAAGCTGCTTTCATCTCTTGAACAGTTACTTCATCTGTTGCCTCCCACAGTCACTGTTTCAACTTGTTTGGCAGCACAGTGCATGCAGCTAGAAGTAAGCAGGCAGTTCTGCACATTAGCTTATATGCCTGCTATTTGAGCAAGCAATGATCTCAGCAGGCATCAGGTGCTGGTGGCTGCAGTAGCACTGCGTGCTGCTTTGTTTGCCTTGGCTGTGTGCTGTGTGCTGTTATTGCACCACGTGCAAGAGAGTTTCCTTCATGGGGACACTGTAGGATGATTTTGAAGGCAGGGAAATGTGGATTTCTTGTCTGTCAGACTTCTCAATGCGGATCTGTTCCCACCACTTGAATGTGAGCTTTCCTGGCTGTAGCCAAAGCCATTTGGCATTGCAAAATAAAGCAAAACGTAATGGTTGGGTGGTTTCTTCTTTCAGGAATTGTTCAGTCTCTGGGACAGTTTATCTGGAACCAAATCTGTGTTCCTTGTTTTGCTTTTGGGCTATTGAACATTCCTGCAAGTAACTGAAGCTGGTGCAGGGAGCAGCGCTGGGAAGGTGGGAGTGGAGCTGGGGTGGCAGCTTAGTCTGCCTCTCTGGGTTGAAAAGGAGGAGGTGTACCTTGCTTGGTGAAGCAGTCTGTCTGTGATCTTGCCCAAGTACTTCTCTTAGAATCATAGAATGGCTTCGATTGGAAGCAACCTTAAAGATCATCTCCTTCTAATCTCCCTGCTGTGGGCATGCATGTTTTCCACTAGACCAGGCTGTCCAAAACCCCATCTAGCCTGACTGAGAACAGTTCCAGAGATGGGGCTGCAGGGGCACTCTGCTGGCTTACATCCAGCTTCTTGCCCACCAGAACCCCCAAATCCTTCTATGAAAGGTTGCTCTCAAGGATTTTTTCTCTACACTTAGCTGGGATTGCCCCGACCCAGCTGCGACACTCTGCACTTGGTCTTGTTTAAACCCCATTGCATTCATGTGGGCCCACTTCTCAAGCTTGTCCAGATCCCTGTGGGTGGCATCCCTTCCTTCCATCGTGTCAGCCACACTGCTTAGTTTGGGTTCTATAGCAAACTACTGAGGTACTCTCAACACCACTGCCTGTGTCGCTGATCAAGATGCTGAAGAGCACTGGTTGCAGGACAGACCGGGGGACACCCCTTGTCACCAGCCTTCACCTGGACATGGAGCTGTTGACCATAACCTTCTTCCTCAGGAGTCATTTGTTGAGATCATTCAGCTTCACCCTGTTCCCTCTCACCCAGGAACGTAAGGCAGGATGTGGGTGATGTAATTTAATTATGCCAACGTGTTGACAGCAGTTGTGTTTTTCAGAATGTGTTCTGGTTCTTGGCTCCAGGTAGCTTAGATCATCCTCAAGTAGGTTTGAGGAGATTGCACAACCCAGTGTCTGACTCTGCCTCTCCTAACGTGGTTGTTTGACATGTTGCACTGTGTGTGGAAGGTAAAACAAGCCATTGCAACTCAATAAAGCTTTACAAGGTTGTAAATCAGAAATGTCCTGTATTTAGAAGCTGCAACTTGAAGCTGTGTTCAGACATTTCCTATGCTGCTTTACAGGCTTTGAGCTAACTCTGCCTGGAGGTGCGTGCTGTGAAACTGCACGGTGCTATTTGCAGGAGAAAGGAAGGATTATTTATCTGGAGTGGAAGTTTTGTGTTTTGTTTTTGTTTTTGAGAAGTTTTACATACGTGTTCAGCACTTTTTTCCCTTCTGAAGAAGTTTTTCTCCTTAATCTTGGATTCCTTTCAAGAATATGGAATTTGTTGCACCTCGCTGTGTGATGTAGAAGGGAGTGATGCAGCTGCAGCTACTGCTAGAGCATCTATGACTATAGATATGGCCTGAGTACTTCCAAAATGCTCAGTTACTGATTCATAAACCTCTGTTTATTGTGTATCCGTTGGGGGAAAATAGTAGAGTAGCCTATGGAGACTTTATTTTCTAAACAAAGTGAAAAATCTTGCTTTGACCTTACTGCTGAGATTGCTGATGTTCTGATCATCACAGGATGTACAAATATACTTCAAATCGCTTCAAGACTCGTGCAGAGCAAGAGGTGAAGAAAGCAGAGCACATGGCAAGGATAGGTGAGTCCTGGGGGTAAGCATGGATCCTGATTTTGCTGTAGCAGAGGAAAGGACGAGGCTGTCTCACTGGATATCACCTGAAGCTGTTAGTTTCTGTGATTGCCATGGTTGCTCAAAAACTAGTTACTATGGATGACTGAGACTTGCTTCTGTGCAGTGGAGGGGATTTATGTTATTTCTGAAGAGCATTTCCTCTAGGGAAGGCATGTAATAAGCCTCGAGGCACACAGCTCTCCCTTGCTGCAGCTGAAGAAGCCCTCTGTATTTGTTATCTCACCGTTCTGTTCTTCTTGGATTGATTCCCTGTTGAAGTTGTTCAACAACAGATTTTTGTTCTATCAGGCATAAAGTGATACGGGTGCACAACAGAATCCTGATGTTTTATTGATGTCCTTCATGCTCCAAGACTACCCTTTGTCCATCTGGTTTACCCTTGCTATTAATCTTGTCCACAGGAGAATCCATACTTGATAATACTGTTACTCAACATATGGAAAACACATAAGCTACAAGTATAGCTTTCAGTTATGCAAAATGTATGAAATTTAACAAATCCTTCCCAGCAGCCCCTGGTGGGGAAAACCCACAGTGTTGGGGCTGTCTTGGAGTTGTGTTAACCTGTGTCTTCTGGTTTCATAAATAAAAACCTGATGTTGCAGAGGTGTGTGTCTGAAGAGCTGCTCTATGCAAGTGCATTTGTGCAGATCAGGTGATGATTATGGTGAGGAAGAGGCAGTGCCACGTTCAACATACGCACTCATAACAGCAATGTGATTTTTGACCCTGCCCAAAGCAGCAAAAGGATCTCATTCTCTGTCCTTATTCCTTTATGAAGTATGATAAATCGTGAAGTTCAAGCAGTTTATCCTGTGCCTCTGTCCTCATAGATGAATTATTTTAGATTGAGGCCTAAAGCCAGAGCAGGCGTTCAGCAAACTTGCATTCTGCTCAAGAAGGTTGCAGATACCATGGTTTGGAAAGGTTTCTTTCTTGCAGCATTACATGAGGCTTTCATGACTTCTGAAAGGTGAGCTTGAGTGCATTGGCAGTGAGGAATGCTGCCATTCAGTGTCCCAGCGCCAAGAACAGATACCAGCACTGAAATGGCTATCAGCACTGAAACACAAACCAAAGCACTGAAGGACTGCCAAACAAAGAGCTTTGAGCATGCTGAAAACTCGAGGCGAACATCAGATCTTGTTTGCATTAAGTCTTCAGGGCTGAAACATTCCTGTAGCATTAACCTGAGCTGCAGTGGAACGGATCTCATTTCTCTGCTTTTGGGAAAGTCAGCTTCATCTTTAATATTCTGTTCCATGTACCAAGCACTCTCTTTCTGCTGTTGATAGAGAAAATTAATTTTGACTTATTTCCAGTCTGTTTTCTCTAAGAATGCACACCATCCTGTATGTATCACAGTCCAGAAATAGAGACATGCTGGTATTAAAGATGAGGAAAAAACTCCTCATTCTCTGAGAACGAACTTTTCTGCCTCCTGTGATGAGCTGCAGCATCCCTCAGCGACCAGATGGACCTCTACAGCTCCAGGAAACTTCATTGAGGCATTGCCATTTTAGAGTTTCAAGAGCTCATTTTGGAAAGCAAGCAAATGGAAAAGGTGAAGAGTTATGTAGAAGTCCAGCACCAGAAGTCATTAAGGGCTGTATTCTGAGCTTTCCATTTCTCAGCAGTGCTGTTGGTGTGCCATGCCATTCCTCTCCTTGGAATGCTGACTCTAACTTCTGTGTGCTTGGAGTGGTTTTGTCTGTTAGGCCCTCCACTCTCAGACCTGGAAATGAATTGTGTCCTGTCAGATATCCTCCTAAGGTGCCATTGCTTTAATAAAGCAGGCATCACCTTATAGGCAGGCAGCACTCCGTTATTCCCTTCAGACTTGACTGTGCTTAGTTTGCCAGCTGCTGCAATCCAGGCTTAGATACAAATGGGATATTCCTGTGGATGTGTTTTTAAGCTGTCTCCAAATTTCTCTGTTTTCCCATTTAACCAAGCTGTAGGGGCACTGTGAAGGCACTGGGTGACTTCAATCTGTCACGCAGTGCAATTAAGCTGTTCCTTGCTTGATAAAGTTACTCTGACCCTTGGAATGTGCTTCAGTGGGAGCTAGAATAACAGAACTCCAACACAGCACAGAGAAGAAAGGAAAGGTGACCTTCCATGGTCTAAGCAAGCTGACGACCCCCTTGCATTCTCATACCTGGATGCACTACTGATGTGCATTTCCTCATGTAATTCTGACCCAGCACTGAGGGTGGTGGTGACCACCCAGCAGATGCTCCCTACAACATGTGGGGTCTTTCTGGTTGAAAAGAGAGCGTTGTTTTTTGGAGAGATGCTGCTTGTCTCCAAGATCCTATTGTGTGATGTTTTGCTTCACCCTGCATATCTCATCCTTTTTTCTAGTGGTCATGCATGCAAACGTTTCCGTGCATACATTTTTATATATATATCAATCTGTTCCTGTTAGAAATCTCTACACTAATTTCTCAGCAATTTCTGCTCCCATAAGCTGACACAGCATTGCAGTAACATCAGTCCTGCATCAGCAGCCGAAATACCTCCATGAGATGTATGGTCCAGGTGGCAGCTGCAGCTGGAGGCATCCCCTGCCCAAACAGGGCACGACTTGCCAGTCCACATTTACCATGGGGCCTCGTAGTGTGTGGGATGGAGAAAAGAGATGTGTTCCAAACAGTGAGTTCTTTGTCCACGCAGCTGTAAGCACAGCAGCCTTCTGACATGAAAGGGAGGTATTAGAGGATCATAGCCAGTGTGCTTTTGGATGGCAGAGCATGCAGATGCAAGGTATGCGATGCTAACTTGCAAGAGCTGTTTGTGTCTCCATTTTAGGAAGGAATTTCTCTGCTGAAAATGAAATTTGTTGAATGGTTCTGAAGTGGGTGGGTGTATGGGGCAGTGTGTGCCAGCTGGCATGCAGTCCTGTTGGTAATATGTAAAAGAGGCAGGAAGAGGAAGTTCTTTTAGGTGGTAAAATTTGCGTATGCAAAGAGCATTGGACATAATGGTAGGTTTTCTGTGTCCTGTTTTGTGTATAGCACAGATTAACATTTTTTTCCAGGAAAAATATGATGAACATGCACAATTTTTGAGATTTCCTTCCTTCACAGATTTCAGCCCTGCTGTTGTGCCAGTGTTGTCTGTGCCCTCTGACTCTAGTTTGTCTGTTAATGATCATCTCATGTATAACACTTTCTTTTGTACCCTTCTGTGTTACTTTGTCATCTCTCCCTTGTCCAGGTGACCCAGCACAGGCCATCTCTGCAGATCTTTAACCCCAGTTGGATGCGGTGCTGCCTGTGCTGGGTGGCTGGTGCTGGTGCTGTTGGTTAATGCTGTTCTTTCTCGTGGTGTTTCAGCGGAGGAGAAGGCTCGGGAGGCAGAGAGCAAAGCCCGTGCGTTCGAGCTGCGCCTCGGCGGGGACCTTACACGGGAGTCCAGGGTGAGTCCTGCTTTTCTGCCAAGCTGGGTGTGTTGGGCACCGAGGGAGAGGTTCAGAACCGTGGCTTTGGATGGGAGAACTAATGCTTGGCACCTGCTGTTAGCGCTTGGGTACGCGAGGGGAGCAGCTGGTGACTTCTGTTGAAGATAAGTTGTCAGCACTGTTCAGTCATCAGCGGTGTCGTCGCTGCAGGACGTGCTTAAGCCTGTCTGTTTTCCAGCCCCGGTGAGAAGGAAGCATGCTGGTACTCCAGTGCACACACCTTTCAATATCTATCAGTATCTGTCAATGATCCCCTGCCAATGTTTGAGCTTTACTGTGAAGGGGCTTTGATTGCTGCTCTCTTGAGGCTGAGGGAACGCAAAGTACTGGAAAAAAAGCAGAACTGTTGGGATTTTCTTTCTTTTGGATCCTCTCTCTTTACTGCTCTTGCAGTTTGATCCTCAGTTTCCTTAAACTGTTGTTAGAAAGTTCTTTTTGTTTCCTTCTGGTGGTACCTCGGGAAGCTGCAGCCCTGCTTTGAGAGGTGGACGGGCTGAGCTGGGAGGGAGCTGCCAGGTGGTGCAGCAAGTGGCCGAGCTTAAAATTACTCCTTAACGACAGCTAACAAAAAATACAGCATTGGAGTATCCCAGCTATTTCCCTCTTGTGTCCTGCCCTTCACCCTATGGCTTTGGTTGCATTGGCAGTTACATTTGGATGCTTCCTTCTAAGCAACTGTGTAGCTGCTTAAGCAACCCAGCAACTGGCGCAGCCCTGTGTGTTTGGGGGTGCTAATTATTGCCCAGCACAGCTGGTGAATTCTTTACATTTAGAAGATCTGTGAGATCTTTTTGAAGAGGGGGGAGAGAGAAAAAACCTGGGGAATGGAGCATTCCTGGATCTCACAGCAGCATTTCACTGTGCTGGCAGGTGACGTTACGTCAGGTGCAGAACTCGGCCATAACCCTGCGCCGGGAGGCCGACGTCAAGAAGAGGATTAAGGATGCAAAGCAGCGGTGAGTACGAGGCAGCTGCGAGCTCTGACCTTCTCAGCCTGTTCATTCCACGTGCTCCAATGTTTCTCCTGCTTCAGTGCATGTGATAGAGTGAAAAATTCAGCTCGGAGCTTAAATACGCGTGGGCACTGGGGGTTGAGTTGGCTTTTTGGATTGCTTCTGCTGTTCCCCTCTCAGTTCCTGAAAAAAGCATTTGAAAATAGCTTTTTTTTTTTTTTTTCTTCCTTTAACATCAGCTTTTTTCATTCTCTTGCTTACCCGTTTGCATTGAAGATTCAGGGAAACAAACACACGTTATGAACTAACAGTGAAGTGACTTCTGGAGCTGTAGACGTGTTTCCTCAGAGCTTGTTGAATTCTGTTACAGTCCTGGCCATCAATTCCTAATGTTGTTATAACTTAGCTCAGGCTGCAGTTAACTTTGCTGCTGATACAGTCATGGGAATAATTAGCTCTTTATATATGAGTTTTCTGCATATTTTTCGTATGCATTTTACAAATGAGGAGTTTTCACAAATCCTAACAGAAAACTGAATCTCTCAAAGTAAAGGCTGATTAACATACAGGCAGATTCCTTAGAGCAAAGGCTGATGGTGAGCACGGTTAGGGATTTGTATGTACCAAGTCCCTGTTCCTGGCTGTTTGTTTTGCATGTTGATTTACATCCCTGCCTGGGTCAGGACTATCCCACACTTGTTGCCAGAAATGAACTTCATGCATTTTAAAATCTGAAGTAATTTTAATTCAAAAGTGGTAGAGCTGTGATCTTCGGCTTCCATCTGAGTTGTGCATGTCAAGTTTGTCTTTTCATTCTTAGTTTTGAGAACGCAGAAGATGTATGTCTAAGTATAACTTTGTCAGTGGACCAGTGGGCAAAGTGCTTTTCCTTTAAAAGAGCTGGACAACAAACACTGATCTTAAAATAAAGCAGCTAGCTTCTGTATGGCCTTTGTTGTCTGTTTGGAAATGAGAAATTCCAGACTTTCTTCAGCAACTCTTCCTGCTTAAATGTGAGTTATAGTCAGGTTTCAAATATGCGGTGATGAGGAAAACAGATGTGACAACCATCAGACAGCGGGGAAAACAGCTTTCTCTCCTGACTGCTGTGTAGGCTCAGCTGCTCTGCTCCTGAGCAAGGATGAATAAGTGTGCAGCCAGTTCTAGACCAGTGTATGTTCTTCTTTCTGGTTCCCAAAGCCTGTGTGTAAGGTCAGGTCATAAATCCAGCACACAGGACAACTACACGAGTCCAGCTGATTGGCTGGGCTTTAAACAAACTTTGTTCTTCATTATTTGAGTCATAATTTGACTTTGTTTCCTCTCTGATAAAAACGAGGAGATGCCCTTCCTATTCTGTAGGAGAGCACACCTTCTCACTTGAAATTCAAGGCCTTACGTCCTTGTCCAGGGAACCTCAGAAGCAGAACAGGAGGTTTTGAGGCATATTGGTGGTCTCTTGTGTCCCTCTAGAGGCCCTGTGGGAGCTTCTGTTTCCAAGAAAGGGTGTATATATATATATATATATATGTCTGTGTGAGGCAAAGTTGACCTCAAGAAAACTGAAAACAGACACGAAATGGGTTTGCTTCAGGGATTTATTTTGAGGAGCTTAAACGTTAAGCTGGGCTCCAGTCTTAGAGCTACTGGTTACTGCTATGTGATGCTCATGAAGGCACAGCTCAGGTTCTCTCAGTATCTGATAGTGGTAGCAGACTGGCCAGCAGATTGTCAGAAAGAATTCCAAGCATCTTCACCCAGACGTGGCACTGAGGGTTGTGCTTCGGTGGTGGTTGGTGGTACTTGGTGAACATAGGGCTCTTTTCCAACCTTAATCATTCCATCATTCTGCTCTAGGAATTAAGCACTTAGAGCAGCCAAGCACCTCCTTGGGGCACTGCAGGTGGGAGTAAGGCAGGACAGTGGTACAGACAGCGCTAGGTGAAGGTTAGCACCCTTTGCCTTGTGTTTGGTGCTACCTCCAGCCTGAAACTAAGGCTACGAATCCTCATTACAAAAACCCCTCTGTCCGGGTTTCGTGAAAGCTGTGGAATCTGTTTTAATCTGTTAAAGAAGAGCAGTTTTGTAAAATATGTGGGTTTTGTTTGATTTTGTAACACGGATATCTAAGTCTCCCGAGGCTTCCTGCGCTGCAGGAGATACGGTTCCTGACAGGGGGGAATAGGAATCTGCTGATTCAGACTCAGAAATCTGGATGTGCTCACAAATGGACATAAGACCACTCCTGTTGAAGTTCTCTGCTGCGTAAAGAAGTCAGAAATTGCATAAATTGCCAACCTGACATTGCCAGGAAAACAAACACAAAACCAGCAGCTCTTCTGAGGCTGATGGTTGCGTTGTGCAGCTTTCAAACTTGGTGTAATAACCTTGTAAAACTTGGCATTTGGAGAAATTTCCAAAAACCTGACTGTTGAGACTGTGGTTTTGTAGGGATAGCAGCACAGGGAGCTGCATCTGGAAGATACAAACCAAAGTGCTGTAGGAGAGGATGGGTCTGTGCTACCAGTGTGTTCATAAAACTCTGCTCTACTGGAGTATTATAAATATTAGATTTGATATACAAGCCAAAAATCCATTCCCACAGGAGAAATGATCCAAATGAAGAATTAGATTGCCTCAACAAGTAATATTCAGCCCAAATTGATGTCTGCATTGTGAAGTCTTTGTGCTTTACTCATCTTCAGGTGTAACATACGCTCAACAAAACTTCTGGTCTTTAGAAATGAGGACAAAATATTTAGAACTCCTTTCTTTTCGCTGTTCCAGGGCACTGAAGGAACCCAAAGAGCTGAATTTCATTTTTGGTGTGAATATTGAGCAGCGTGAGTTGGATGGCATGTTCATTTATAACTGCAGTCGACTGATAAAGATGTATGAGAAGGTGGGCCCACAGCTGGAGGGTGGCATGTGAGTTTTTGGAGATTTTTCAGCAATATTTCTGCATGTTCTTACACATAACTTAGGCCTTCCAGTAATCTTTTTCTGCGTTAATCATTCTTCGTGAGCATGAGACTTTCATTTTCTCAACCTTTGGTTTGGATTCTGACAAATAACATATCTTCTAACATTTCCCAGTACTTCCATGTTTTCCCAATGAACAGTGAGTTCTCTCCACAGCAGTTCAAGTCTGAATTAGAAGGCTGATGAACTTAAGAACAGTATTGCTGCAAGAACGCACGTGTGTGACTGTGTGTGTGCCATCAGCTGTGCCCTGTGCTGTGTGTCTGAGCAATGATCGAGCAGTTTAATGCTGTTCCTGACTGTGTGTTCCTCTTGCAGGGCGTGTGGTGGAGTAGTCGGTGTCGTGGATGTGCCCTATCTGGTTCTGGAGCCAACTCATAACAAACAAGACTTTGCTGATGCCAAAGAATACCGACACTTGCTGAAGGCTATGGGAGAGCATTTAGCTCAGTACTGGAAGGATGTAGCTATAGGTAATGAAGCTTTACAGTTTCCACGGGCATGAGGGGGAGATTTGGGCTGGAAGGGAACCGAGGGAGAGGACAACCAAGAGAGAACCTGACGATGTCTATGATTATAACTCTGTATTGAATGGAAGCTTGTTTGTTTTCCAGCCCAGAAGGGTATCATCAAGTTCTGGGATGAGTTTGGTTATCTGTCAGCAAACTGGAACCAGCCTCCATCCAGTGAACTGCGCTACAAGCGCCGCAGAGCCATGGAGATCCCTACCACCATCCAGTGCGGTGCGTGTGAGCGGTGGGAGGCTGCTCCTCCGTGGGGAGGAACCCCAATTTGGGGACAGATAAATGGGAGGAGGTTTGAGACAAACTCCTCTATCGTGGTTCCCTCTGCCTTTTAGCCAGCATCTGCTGGTAGAGTTAAATGTCTTAAAATAAGGTTCTGGTCCTGCATAGTGTGCTGATCATGATTTTCTTTAGGCAGCCTTACAGAACAGCACAGATGTACTTAGCAGTAGAGTTGAAAATAGGCTTAGAAATGTCATAGGAAGTGGGATTGATCAAAGCCACCCATCTCAAGGCAAATAAGATCTCACAGTTCCCCATAAGCAATGGAGGGCAGCCAAGTGCCTTGTGTTCTGATGCACCACCTATTAAACAGCTCTGGATATAGCACAGAAGAGATCCATTTACAGTCATATCTTTAGCTTCTCTTTTGTGCATTGCTGAGTCGCTCTGGCTAAGCCCTTATTCCAGCTGGGAGAAGGGAGATCTCAACATAACCACTTCCTCATTTCATAGAGGGACTCCAAACTCCCATGACCATTTTCCCACGGGAACTGGGAATGAGGATGTAGCAAGGAACGTGGAGCCAATCTTTTGGAATTATTTTGTCACGCTCTCCTCCCTAGATGGTTTTCTCAGTAACTTCCAGTTTCTTAGAACATAAGAGGAACTTTCCTGTTATTCTTCATCATCTTCGCTGTTGACATCAGCCATGGCTTGTGAAGTCCTCCCAGAGCCTGATTTATAAATGCTCGTCTTCTATTAATTTTTAAGATGTTGGTTTCCTGGTAGACCAGCAGTGCCCTAAAATCCAAACACAGTACATCTGACTCATCTAAAATCTATTACATTATCTAATTCTAGTGGTTATATCTCTGAGTTCTTGAGTGTTGGTGCCAGTAAGAGACAGCCTGCCTCCTGAGATGAGCAGTGATTTCAGGATGGACTCCATTTGTAAGTGCTGTCACTGTAGCAGTGAAGTGCTCAAGTATTAGTTGATGCCAGGCTTCATCAGATTATTGTTATGGTTGCTTTGTTTACCAGATTTGAGGTCTTCCTCAAAGGGAAGGTATTTATTGTGTACATATTGTACTTTGCCACTAATCTTAACTGTCATGGAATATGTTTTGGAAATAGATGTGGTCCTTGGGCATTAAATAAGCTTGAGAAGTGCTATAGAAAGAACATGGCTGTGTGCCTCAAGCTGTGCATTTCTGATTTGCAAAGTGTTTACTTAACAGATGTATGCCTGAAATGGAGGACTCTCCCATTCCAGCTGAGTTCAGTGGAGAAGAATTACCCTGATAGTTGGGTGTGCTCTATGAACCCTGATCCTGAACAAAATAGGTAAGAATCAGTTAATATAAATAATGCCTTATTTGCGTATTTATGGTCAGGAGGTTTTTTTTTTCGGGGGGGAATAGCTGGAGAGACAGACAGTAGTTCTGTACCTGTATGGATGCCTGTGGGTGTGCTTGCTGTCTAATCAAGTAGTTAGGACATACTAATTAGTGCTGACACGCAGGTGGACGTGGCAAATTAGTGTGTGCTCTTAGCAAGTTTGCTGCTGATGCAGAAGTGGAAGAGTGGCTCTTTTGCCAAAGGGTTGTGCTGCCCTCCAGAGGGACCTGGACATGCTGGTGCAGTGGGCTGATAGGAACTTCATGGTATTCAGCAGGAATTGCACGAGTCCTGCACCTGAGGTGGAACAGCCTGAGGCACCAGGACATGGTGGGAGAGTCCAGCTGAAAGGCAGCTGTTCAGAAAAGACCTGGGGGTCCTGGTGGGCACAACTTGAACATGAGCTGGCAGCGTGCAAAGATGACCTGTGGTGTTCTGGGCTGCATCAGGAAGAGTGCTGCAAGCAAGAGAAGCAGTGTTGCATTGTGATAAGCAATGGATACAAACTGAAATAAAGCAGGATCCTCCTTGAATATCAGGAAACACTTGGAACACGAGAGTGACTGTGCTCTGGCACTGACTGCATAGAGAGACTGGAGTTTCCCTCCTTGTGAATACTTAGAAGCCATCTGGACATGGTCCTGGGCAACCTATTCTAGGCATCTGCTTGAGCAGAAGGGTTGGACTGATGGCCTCCAGAAGGTCCATTCCAACCTCAGCCATTCTATGCTTCTGTGAACTGAGGTTCCTCTGTGGGCTTTCTGCACTGTCGCTGGAAATATGATTGTACCAGTAGTTCATGCAGTCAAATTGTTACCCATCTTTGTATTGGCCTATCCCCAAACTTCATTTAAGATGGCTCCGGGGCTTGGAACTGGTAATTCCCAGTGTAAATGGCTTATTGGCAGTGCTTTTGATCCTTACAACGTGTGTTTCCCATGAGATCTCCCACAAGGGAGAAAACAGCTGTATCTCTGGGCTTGTGGCTGCTGCAGAAAGAAAAAGGGGCTTTAGTGCTGTTTTAGTGCCGTGCTAAGGATGGGCACAGTGCTGCAAGTGAGAGAGGTGTAGAGTCTGCAGTCTGTACTGAAGTTGTCTTGCTTTCCTTTGGTGCTAGGTGTGAAGCTCCAGAGCAGAAGCAGAAATTACCACTGGGAACCTTGAAGAAGGACTCAAAATCGCAGGAGGAAAAGCAGAAACAACTGTCAGAGAAAATCCGGCAGCAGCAGGAAAAACTGGAAGCACTGCAGGTAAACCTGGAGGTCTCCCACTAAGCACAGCAGGCTTTGAGGGACCTGGTGCAAGCAGATGGTGCTGAGAGTAATGGATAATGGCCCCGAATGCTGCGTGTGCTGTGTCACATTCGTTGGGTGGGGTTGTTTTAATGGAATATCTCAAGTCTCATTTCCTGTTAGGAAGGTGGGAGTTGACTGCTGGTGTCCTGCTCTTGAGAGACAGCAGAAAGTGCCTTCTTTACCATTGCTGATCTTTTTTGAGATGGGCAGACAGTTTGCTAGGCTGGGTTAGTGTGGCTTTTAAAGGTAAACTTTCTGGGTTTTCTTTCCTTAATAGAAAACCACACCAGTTCGATCTCAAGCTGACTTAAAGAAGCTGCCTCTGGAAGTGACCGCACGGCCTGCAGGGGAGGTAATTGGGATAGCACTCAATTAGAGTGTAGGCTGCTCTTCTGCACTGTCCTTAGCTCAGAGCCTGACTTTTCTGTCTGTTCTCCCTATATACCTTGATCTGTTTTGGAACATCCAGCCAGTGACTCGATCGCAGCGCCCACGATCTCCTCCCTTACCCGATGTCATCAAGAATGCTCCCAGCAGACCGCCACCACTTACACCTCCTTCCAGGTCTGTCAGTCAGCTGAAGAGGGGCTCTTCAACTTGGGCAGCTATTAACACTCCCAGATTGGCAAGCATTCTCTCCAAGGAGGAGGCCAGCACTTCCAAGATGTACCACGATGCTGTAACAGCTGTGACAGCCAGAAAATACAGTAGCACTTCAAAGACTCTTGCCAAACCAACTACACCAACCAAACCCTCCTCTGCTGTCCCACAGAGCCCCAAAAGCCCACGTGAGACACCCAACTCAAAAACTGCCAAGGTGTCAACACCAAAGAAATCTGCCACTGTCAGATCGCCCCAGGTGAGACTCAGTGGGGTGAAAACCATCAGCTCCTTACCTGCTGTTCTGCACAGCCCGTGCTGCTGTGTCACATCACAGAGAAGTAATGGAGCAGCAGGGTTGAGGGCTCCTATTATCATACGGCACCCTGTAAAACCTTGAGTAGTGAAGATACGTGTGCTGAGTTGGTGGGGCTTTTTGGTTTTTTCCTGTTTGTTTTTTTAAATATTTGGCGAATAAATTCTGTTTTATAACATACCTGAGGTACAGCTGGAGCCTGTTTGCCTCCTTCAGGCCTGCACCCCTAGGAAGAGGACTGTATACACTGCTGAGGAGTTGTCTGAGGAGGAAGTAGAGTGCAAGAAGGAGAGGATAAAACGAGGCAAATTTGTAGCAGTGAAAGAGGAGAAGAAAGATCCCAGCGAGGTGGTGGTGGAGGTGAGAGTGCACAAGATTCTGCAGCAGAAGGTTTTGGTCAAGTGTTTGCCATCTTGTCAGCAGGCATCTAATCTGACCTCGCTTTGCTTGTAGCTCACAGACAGTGCAGGGGAAGAAGATATGGCAGAACTGAAGGAAGCTCAGAAAGGTGAGAAAGGAACTTACGATACAGTGAAAAAGAGGTGTTTTACTGGTTAAATGTGTCAGTTCATTAATGAAATGAATTTCTTCTTTCTGAAGAAGAGGGGCTGAGAGACCTCTAGTAAAGATGCTGTTGCATCTTCTGCCAGACCAGTTAATTTCTGCAGCTTGTTCCTGAATGGAAAGTGACCCAGTAGAAACCCATAGGAAGTTGTCCTAGTCTAATATGAGCCTGAACTGCCCAGATACAGCAGAAACAGTGTCTGAGAGTGCCACGCCATTTCCTCGCGTACGAATGTTCCTAAGTAGGAGTTCAGCCCTGTGGTAGTGATGTTTTTGGGTTCATGTACCGTTCTAAGAGCTGTCACAGTTGGGTTAGCTCCCAGTGGCTGCCTTCTCTAAAGATAAAGCAGAATGTGACCGCCAGCGTCTGAATATTTGCCCACATCTTTGCTGTCTCCTTCCTTGCAGACAAAGGGCTGCACGTGGAGGTCCGTGTGAACAAGGAATGGTTCACAGGCCGTGTCACAGCTGTGCAAAAGGGCAAGCGTGCCATCCGCTGGAAGGTGAAGTTTGATTATGTTCCTACAGACACCACTCCAAGAGATCGCTGGTAACTATCTTCAGCTACTGCATTTTGGAGGCTTGTTGTGCTTTCAAGAGGAAGACTGGTTTGCTTACATAGATACTGAAGACAGAAATACATTGCTGTCATGTCAGGGAGTTGTGTGTGTGCACTCAGGACAGCTCAGCTGCTTTGCAAAGAGTGAACACAACACACTCAGTACAATCTGTTCACCACTTGAACGTGACGCTCCCCTGGAGGCAGCTGTTGTGTGATCTGGAGGTCTCAGTGGCAGATATGTACGGGTTCTGATGAAGCTGTTAAGTGTTTCAGGTGTGACTGATGTAGGTCAATATATCTGATTTTCCCTTTCTTTTTCCCCTTCTCAGGGTACAGAAGGGTAGTGAGGATGTGAGATTGATGAAGCCTCCCTCTCCAGAGCACCGGAGTCCAGACACACAGCAGGAAGAGGAGCTGGTTGTGGCTGAACCTTCTACCTCAGAATGTGTTGGAATTGAACCAGACACTACAGGTCCTAGCAGTGGCCAAGAAACAGTAGACTTACTAGTTCAGATCCTTCGGTGAGTTCACAGTTTTCCTTGTGAGCTGCTGCAGCCTGATGGCTTTCCTTTTTCAGGCTCAAACTCCAGCTTTGTTTCTTCTTTCCTGCATAGGAATTGTTTGCGATACTTCTTGCCTCCAAATTTTCCTATTTCCAAGAAGGAGTTGAGTTCCATGAGTTCAGAAGGATTGCTGGCATTTCCCTTGGTGAGTTCAGTACATCTGGAAAAATAAACTGTGTAGTTTGTTGGGGTTTTTTTCCCCCATTCTTGTGACAAGCCTGCTTCCACTGGTTGCAGGATTGCGCACCTCAGAAGCTCATTTGTATCCTTAGCAGACTGGTGTATCTGAGGGGGAAAAAAAGAGTTCATAAATGGTGCCTCAGGTCTTCTATTACCATACATCTGCGTGGGAAAGCTGTTGGCTGCTGCTACCTGAAGTTCTTGTCCAGTGCTGTTAAGTTTTTAACAAGAGAGGCCGGGTCTGAGATCTGTAGAAATGGAATGTAGGCACATCTGTTCATTTACCCCCAACCTTTAAGTCCAACTTACAAAGAGACCATCTGAAAAATAAGAGGGAGCATGGAAGCCAACCCCCTTGTACTTCTCCAGATGACCAGGCTCACAGAGATGGAGCAGAATTTCAAGATTCACAGCCCACCAGTGATTCACCTTAAGGCTCTTGGTTGAGCAAGGAACAAATGGGATTCTGCATGGGGGTCAGTATCCTGATTTCCTTGATATATGTACTAAAGCTGAGGACACATGCTTGAAATTCTCTCCTGGACTTTACCAGCAGCATAGCTGAAACGTGTTTGTTACGAGTCAGTACTGTGAGCTGCAGCACTGTGCTGTGTTCAGGAAATACTTCATAAGCTTTGAGGGCTTTTTCTTCCACCGTAGTTTGAATGACTGGAAGGAGGCCCCCACAGAACAGCTCTGTGGGTTTCCTTCCCTAACCCAGAGGCATAGGTTCTCTGAACAATATCAGAAGTGGTGGGAGTCAGCCAACAGGGATGAAGTCTTCTCTGCTTGAACAGTCTGTTCTTCCTTTGGTGGCTGAGTCTGCACCAGCATCCGTGTGCTGCTAATAGAAAAATGCAGAGAACTGATACTGGCTCCGCTGGCTTTTCTGTTCTCTGACATACTGCCAAACCACAATGTCCTTAATCTGAATTCGGTCCGCTTCTGTTGCACTTCTGGTCTTTGGGAATGGGAAAACCTGTGTGATTTCTGTGCTTCATACCGTAGGCAGATGAGGTATGTGAATGTGAGCATGGCAAGGAGTGTGGAATTGAAAATGGAATTGAAAATGGAATGTGAGCAGCCAGGGAATACAGAAGGGCTGCGTTACCCTCGTGTTGTTCGGTCCTGCTGGGGTCTCTTTTACGTTTAGTGCTTCTTTTAACGTGTCCTCTCTTGTTGTTGTTCTTATGTTCCATAGAAAGACTATTTCAAACAGTACGAGATGGGTCTGCAGAACCTGTGCAATTCATATCAGACCCGTGCTGATGCCCGGGCCAAAGCCTGTGAAGAAAACCTGCGCAATACTGAGAGAAAGCTGAAGGAAACAGAGGAGAAACTGCAGAAGCTGAGGACTAACATTGTGGCTTTGCTGCAGAAGGTGCAGGAGGTGGGTGAACCACAGCACCGTGACCTTCATCAGACCGAGGCCACTCCAGGCACTGGGTGTTTTAGTCCAGAATTGAGCTGTACTTCAGCTCTTTCTTTTTCAACCAGAGGGTGGTGAGGCACTGGCACAGGTTGCCCAAGGAGGCTGTGGATGCCCCATCCCTGCAGGCATTCAAGGCCAGGCTGGATGTGGCTCTGGGCAGCCTGGGCTGCTGGTTGGTGACCCTGCATGTAGCAGAGTGTTGGAACTGATGAGCACTGTGGGCCTTTGCAACCCAGGCCATTCTGTGATGCTATGACTGTGATTCTTTCTCAGTGTGGTGCCACTTGGGTCCAGACCAGCAGAAGCAGCTGTGTGCTGCTGTCACTGCACACCTTCTGGCAGTCAGCATGGGTGCTGCAGAAGATGCTGTGTTGCTGGACAAGGAGCGGTTTTGTTCTTTCCATTCTTGCACTGCTCTTCAAGATTCACTTTTTCACTGACATTTCTTGTTCTTTTCATTGCAGGACATTGATATTAATACAGATGATGAACTGGATGCATATATCGAGGACCTGATCACAAAAGGAGACTGAATAGCATTACACATCCTCAGGAAGTGTAGAATTGCTGGTTACTTTGATGGAGATGTGGATTCCTGCAGTAGAAGTCTATGACAGCAGATGAAAGAAGAGAGCTTGTAGACAGTGCTGCCATTGTTTGGTGTACAGCTTGTTGTGACTGAAAAGACATTTGTGCTTTGGGCAGGAAAGTTTTTAACATTATAATTCTCTGAATTTCTTTCTTCCTTTTGTTTATAAATATTTATTTTTAAAATAAATGGGAACTGTGCCTGGTATGATGGGAGGGTTGCTGTGTGGTTTTAGTGAAGTAAAAGTGTGGGTCCCCTTTTTGCATCTGAGGTACATGTTAAACCTGGAAGACCAGAATCTCATGCCTAGCAAGTTGTCTCATAAGAATCTGACAGGAAGTTAAAACTAGGTTTTAAACACGGGGAGAGGAGGCCAGGACTTGAGAACTTCTCTTGATGTAGAGGAAAAATGGTTAGAGACCTGAGCTTCAGAGTAGGGATCCAGGCAGTGTGTGTGGAGGGGATGCAACTATGAGGATTCTCAAAGCTGAGTGTGGGGGTAGGGGCTGGCATTCGTGCAGTTGTTGAGTGTAGGGTCTGTGTAAGCAGGTGGAATTGTCGTGGTGCTGACAGTACAGAGGATGAGGATCCTTTAAAGAGAGTTTGGCTGCTCACGTGGCTCGCAGCGAATTGCGGTGGTCAGAGGAAGAAAGCTGGAGTTCACGTTCTTTCCTAGCAGTTATCACACTAGCAGTTATTGCTGCTGTTTCTTTGAGACATAATTGCAACAGCAGCAGAGCCCCTTGGCCAGCTGAAAATAAAGTGACCCTATGTTCTGCCCTGATTCCCTCAGGTTTGTGTTGCTTTGATCCTCTTGCCATTCCAGGTAATTTTAATTGAAGTACTGGAACTCAGAGCCCTGGACTGCTAATTTTTGTCAGGCCCTTGGCTCAGCAACAAGGACGTTGCCTTTCCCTCTTGCTCCAAGCTGGAGGCTGAATTGCAGCTCCTTGCAGAGCACTTCTTGCAAAGACCATGTGGTTTGAGTTCATTGGCCAGCTGTCTGCTCAGCTCTGCTCACATGAGATGAGTACAAATGAGTCCATGCTCAGAAACCTCTGCAGCCCAACTGCTCAATGAGTCACAGCGTGAGCAAGACGTGCCCACCTCCAGGAGCACCAAATGAACTGCGCTGTTGCCATTCCTTTGTAAGCTGAATGTGTGGTAGATGTTGCAGGGAGGAAACCCAGTTCAAAGTAAACATCTGTTACTGAACAGCTCTAAGTTCTGCGTACCACAGGAAAAATAAAAAGCAGAAAAGAGGGAAGATTGGTTCATTTACCCACATTTCAGGCCCTTGTGACAGCATACAGTCTGAGGCTGATTGCTTTTGTTCAGGTTGAGGATCCTCGTGTACTTGAAGGTAAGAAGCATCCTTCCATAAATGCAGGAGCAACCTCCACCAGCTTCTCAAGCTCTTCACGTGTGTTGGAGGTGTGTTAACAGGGACTGCACACTGCTGCTCAGGTAGAGATGTTCCCTCTGTAGGACCTGAGTTCTGTGTTGAGGTGAGAAGAAACCTTTGTCCTCCCCAGGCGAGCGGCAGGAGTTCTGAAGAAGTAGATTTCTTTGAAGTACAGCTCGAGGATAATGCAGTTTGTAAGGTTTAATTCATACCACTGGGAGCATGGCAGTGTAGAACCAATAGTCATCACGTGTTTCTAAGTTGGATCCCATACTCCTCCCTGTAGGAAGGTGTTACATGATTTTATTCCTCTGTTTTCTGGGAACTAATTATTTTCAGTTTTAAATTTTCTTCATGGCATTTCATCTCTGTTCTCGTACCAAATATTTTTGATCAAGTTTATATTTCTTCACTGGAGTTACATTCATCAGCGCAGCTGATGCACAACTGCCTCCTCTCACCTTTTAGTTCTGCTAGGAAAAGGAAGCCAAGAACTCTTAGGTGCTAATAAAGCCATTCTCAAGACCTTCCTGCTGTTTCTTTGCAGCAGTTTCAGTTTTACTTAGAATCATGGAACCATTTGAGTTGGAAGGGACCACTAAAGGCCATCTGGTTCAACTCCACTGCACTGAACAGGGGCACCCACTGATCAGGTGCTCGGAGTCCCAACCCCTCACCTTGGGTGTCTGCAGGGACAGGGCATCCATGCAGGTGCAAATACATGTATTTAATAACGAGGCAGGAAAATAAATGCTTGAACATCAACTTTTGGGTCTTGCTGTGGTGATTGTTCCAGGATAACTTTGCCTTAGGCTCAAGAGGAAAGAAGAAAGCTGAAAGCAGCATCTGAAGGAGCTCCTACCTAAAGGCAGCCCTGTGCTGACGGTGTTTTCTGTATGTCTTCAAAGCCCACGTGTGTGCCAGGAAAGGCTTTGCACAAGCTCTGTTCCAGTGGTAGCACAAAACCAGACCCAGCTGCTCTTTGGCAGCGTTGTGCTGTGCTGTGATTCCCATCCTGCTCTTCACTCGGTGTGTCTTGTAATGGGAACTAGGCCAGAGCTTGTGGCAATTGGTTCCTCTGTGAGTGAGATGCAGTCCTGTGCCTGCAGCTATCTTCAATCCCCTCTTCTTGTGGCCTCAGGGTCCCAAGATGTAACTCACACTTGACCAGCGCCTTCAGGCCGGGAGTATTAAGGCCCTTCTGAGGCCAGTGTTGTGACCAAGCCCTCAGAGCAAAGCATCTGCTGTGTTGGTACCTGAGGAGCAGGCTCAGGCTGCCTGTGGCCACGGCTCCAAGGCTGCAGCTGAGGCTGGCCGGGACAGCAGTGGTGTGCAGGTCTGAGATGCTCAGCAGGTCTGGGATGCTCAGCAGGTCTGGGATGCTCAGCCACCCCAGGCTGCTCTGTGGGGCTCAGGGAATCTGCAGCCCAGCTGCCGTGGGGGCTCATGAAGTGTTGCATTGTCTGTGCCGGGGCTGCGGGTGCCTGGGAATGTGGGCATGAGCAGAGGTGCCAGCCTCGAGCTGCCATGTCTCCAGGGCAACACTTCGGGGCAGCAGAGGAATCCCCAGCCCTGCAGGGCAGCCCCAGCCCGACCCTGGCTTTGTTGGCTCCCTGCTGTTTGTTCGTAGACAAGAGGATGAGGCCTTCCTTTTCCTGCCAGCTGCCTGGAAGCGGCTCTGCCGACATAAAAAGCTCCACTGGTGTCTGCCCCGCAGGAGAGAAGGGACCCACTGAGCACCGCACTGAGCCCTGTGCCAAGGCACTGCGAGGGGCACAGTGGGCCCTTGTCCCTGTGCCAGGAGCAGCTGGCAGCTTCCTACCACAGCCACGAGCTCCTGGCAGCAGCAGCATCCTCAGCCCCACAGCAGCATGGGGCAGCCTGAGCCTGGCCCAGCTGCAGGAGCTGTTGTGCCATGGCTGCTCATCCTGAGGCCCGCTGCTCCCCTAAGGTGGGTGCTGGCTGTGGGACCCCTTGGAGTTCTGTATGCCCTCGTGCTGTAGGGCTGCGTTGCCCTTCGGTTCCTTTCCGTTCCCCTCCCGCCCTCTCCTCAGCTCTGCCAGCCTTGTGCAAGCCATTGTCCCACCATATCTGAGCCAGAGGACAAGAAGAGGGGGGCCCAACAGCACAGCCAGGGTCAGTATGCCACCACCACCCCCATCCCAAAGCTCCGCATCTGTCTGAGCCTGAGCAATGAGAGTACATTTGGAAGCTGGAGGCAGTGCCTGGCTCCTGGCGCTTGCCCACCACCTCCTCTTTCCTCCATGGGCACTTAGGAGTGCAGACACTGCACATATCTCCCAGGTATGAAGCACTGGAGCAGAAACCCAGAGAGGACCCCAAGCTGTCCCAGCTCCTTCTGCCAACACAGGGCTTGGCACCCTGGGGCAGCAGGGAGGGGACACCTCAGCACAGAGCAGAGCTAGGGTGAGGGCAGAGCCTGCAGGGTCAGCTCTGCCTATGCAGGACACAGCCTTGAAGCTGGCAGGTGCTTTTTGTGCTGGGATGCCTTCCCTCTCCCTCAGCCCTCCATCCCAGTGCCCACAGCAGGGCCAGGTCCATCACCACTCCCTGTGTCTGGGGTTTGGCAGCTCACCCCTCATGCCCATGGCTGCAGGGATGTGGCTCTGGGTCTGGTTGGATCTCACACCCCAGGGCACAGCAGCCCCTTGCAGAGGCTGAATGGGTTGCAGGAGAGCGGGACCAAGCTGGAAATGTGCCCTGCTCAGGTAGAGCTACCATTAAAGCAAGAAGGAGCTAGGAGGGCTCCAGGTGACCGTGCAGGGCTGGGCTCAGCACGCTGCGGCCACAGTCTTGGGTGTGGGGGCTGGGACAGAGGAAGAACCCCATTGGATTTGCAGAGCTGGGACTCAAAGGAGAAGCCTTTGGACTGCCAGCAACCACCCGGCCCCAGGACAGGGCTGTCCTGTGCCAGCAGGATGGTTAACTCCACTGCGGCACTCCAGGAGTGCAATCTCACACCAGCCCCACGCTATCACCAATGCAGGACTAACTCCTGCCGAACGCACTCTCCGACCCCCGGTGCGACTTGAGCGCAGAACGCCTCCAGCGCTAAACCGCAGCCGGGGCAGCGCCGCGCGGGCTCCGACCGCGACGGGACGAAGAAGGGAGCGAGCTCCGAGGGCGGCACGGCCGTTTATTGGGAGGAAGGGGCGCCGCTACACCTTGGTGCCCCCCGAGGAGGGCAGCTCGGAGCGCTGCGTCGGAGCGCTCGGCGTGGAGGAGGCGGCGGGGGGCGGTCGGGCTCCGCGCAGCCCCAGCAGCGCTCGGCACTGCGCGCGGAAGCGACCGTCGAGGAAGGCGTAGAGCAGCGGGTTGAGGCAGCTGTTGAGGTAGGCGAGGCAGGTGGCGTAGGGATGCAGGCGGGAGATGAGGCCGAGCAGAGCGCACGGCAGCTCCAGCAGCCCGGCCGCCGCCAGCACGAAGAGGCTCTTCAGCAGATGGAAAGGCAGCCAGCAGCCGGCGAACACCCCGACCAGCGCGGCGATCAACCGCAGCAGCCTCCTCCTCGCCGCCGCTTCGGCTCTGCGGGGCCGCAGGTGGCGGCGGACGGCGCTCCCCACGCAGCAGTAGCACACGGCCATGAGCAGCAGCGGAGCGGCGAAGCCCAGCGCGGTGGTGCCGAGGCTGAGCGCCGCCGCCGCCCGCTCCGCGCCGCCGCCCTCCCCCCACAACCGCAGGTCGCACAGCGTGCGGTTCCGCGCGTCCCTCCGCGCCTCGCGGAGCAGCAGGGCGGGCAGAGCGGCCGCCGCCGCCGCCGCCCACAGCGCGGCCAGAGGGCCCAGAGCCGCGGGGCGGCGGAGACGCGCGGAAGCGGCGCGGGGCGGCGGGGGGGCGGCGCGGAGCACGGCGCGGTAACGCTCGGCGCTCAGCCCGCCCAGGCAGAAGGCGGAGGCGAACATGTTGAGCAGCACCAGGTAGCTGCTGAGCTTGCAGAGCGCCGCGCCGAAGGGCCAGTGGAAGCGCAGCGCCGTGTAGGCGGCCCACAGCGGCAGCGTGGCCACGAAGGCCAGGTCGGCCAACGCCAGGTTGCCGATGTAGGCGTCGGCGGAGCGCCGCTTGGCTCGGGGGCCGCGCCACACCGTCAGCAAAACCAGCGCGTTGCCCGCCAGCCCCAGCGCGAAGACCAGCGCGTAGAGCGCGGGCAGCAGCGAGAAGGACGCCTCCCAGTCCGCCTGCCAGGCGCACGCCGTCCCGTTGCCCTCCTCCTCCTCCTCCTCCGCCTCCCCGTAGTAATAATCCGCCTCCGCGTACTCCATCGCCCCGCGTCCCCCCGCGCCGCTTCACCTTTAATAAGGCGACCCCGCGCACCGCCCCACGGAGGCGGAGAGCGGTGGGAGCGGCTCCGGGGGCGATGGAGGGGGTGCGGGTACCCAAAGTGCGGCCAGAGGGATGGGGGGGCTGTGCTGGGGCTGCGGGAGTGGGGATTGTGCGGGTGGGAACGAGAGCGGGAGGGAATGGAGGGAGCGGGATGCAGGCGGGGATACAGTGGAGATAGCAGGTAGATGTAGCGGGGAAAGATGTGGGAATGCAGGCAGGGATGCAATGGAGATGCAGTAGAGATGCGACAGGGATGCAGTAGGGATGCAGGCAGGAATGCAGTGGGGATGCAGGCAGGGAAGCAACAGGGATGGATGCAGTAGGGAAGCAGCAGGGATGCAGTAGGAATGTAGCAGGGATGCAGTAGAGATGCAACGTGAATGTAGTAGGGATGCAGGCAGGGAAGCAGCAGGGATGCAATAGGGAAGCAGCAGGGATGCAGCAAGGATGCAGGCAGTAGGGATGCAGAAGTGCAAAAGCTTCATGCTGAGCACAGTGGGACAGCAGATGCCACACTGGGCACAGTGGCATCCCACCCCACCTCACACCAGTGGTCCTATTGCTGGTGTGGCCATGCCAGAGGTGAGCAGGACCTGCAGGTGTCAGGGAAGAAGGCAAAGCAATTCCCACAACTTCCTGGCCAAGGTATCCGGAAGCAAATTCTGTGTCACCTGGTCTGGTTTCCTGCAGATCACTCTGTTTTATCTTTTTTCCCTTCTCTCAAACAAGAACATCCTTGTTTGAAGGGTCCCTCACAGAAGCCACTTCCCCTGTGTGGGTCCCAGGTTGGCACACACCCAGCAGCAGTGCTGCCAGCAGTGGGGGTGTGGGGCTGCCTCACACAGCAGAGGTTCTTCCCTCGCTGGGATGGGGAAGGTTCCTGTTCCCCAGTGTGGCTGATGCCCCTGTGCTGCAGTGGCCCTGTGCTGTGGAGTTGGTCCTGATGCAGTGGCTCTTAATACCTGTACTGGCCACATCTGTTGTCCTTCTCCCATAAGGCCTGCTGGGATGCCCTGCTCTGGACTTTGGCACCATCTTCCTTGGGACACCTTTAACCATCACCAATCCCTCCACCATGCAAAGATGGAAATGTCTTTGTTCAACATTCTGTCCTGCCAGGAGCAGCTGGGGGAGCCCTGCCTGCATCAGGGGGACAGGGAAGGCTCAGGGCTTTGGGAGCTGTCCTGCATTCTTTGCAGGAATTGGGGAGGGCTGGGCTGGCTGGTGCTTGGCCAGGGGTGCTGCTCTTACTTGTTCCAAAGGCAACCGAATTCCTAAGCAACTGAACTGGCAGGAGAGTGAGAAGTACTTTTTAAGTCAGGAAATACAACTGAAAGGACTGCAGGAGGAAAAAAAAAAAAAAAAAAGAAAAAGTCATATTACATTATTTCACACCTTTTGGCACAGTGTCTCCAGCAAACCAAAATGCCATACAGGACAGCAGGAGCTTGCCTGTCCTGATCCCCTGGCATTTTACTTTAAGGTCCAGTGCTGTGACCGGTGCGGTGCCCTCAGCCCAGCTGCTCTCATGCCAGCAGATCACGCACTGTGACTACATCTTTCCTCCTGCTGGCCCACATTTCAGTGTTGGGGCTCCTTGCTATTCGTGCAGAGGATTGTAGCTTCCCTCTGTGGTTTCTGCAGGACCCTGCATCACATTTGCCTGTATTCTTCATTTTCTCTGTCTGTCTGTGAGGCACCGAGGCTCCAGCTGGTGCAGCGGGGAGGGCTGTGTCCCTGGCACTTGCAGAAGCATTCACAGGAGGTGCCTCTTCCTGTCTGTCTCCCCACAGATTTCGTCTGTCGCTGCTTTTTTTCAGCAGCAGCTGCACCTCCAACTGAACTTTCCATAGAGGCTCTTCAGTGCTTCCTTTTCCCTGAGATCACTGCTCTACAAGAGACAGAAGATGAACGAGCAGCTTTTCTAACATTTCTCATATCCCTGAATTCGCACCTGGGCTGTTTTTCCAGCAGTCAGATGCACACAGCCTCATCTGCCTATGCAGGCAGTATCTCACCATCTCACACACTCCTGGCCCTGGGGGCACCGCAGCTTTGCCACCCACTTTCTAGGAAGAGCAGTCCTGTTGGGAATCAGGAGGAGAAGGAGCCCTGGGGTGAGCTGAGTCCTGCAGATCCAGCCAGGGCAGGGCCAGGAGGAGCAGTCAGCCCTGTTGCATTGCTGGTGGGCAAAGCAGAGGAAACCTGCTCCTTTCCCAGGGCAGATGCAGTTACGGGGACAAGTTTGTCAGCTTCACAAACAAATATACAGAAGGCCAGTTAAAACCTGGGGGCATTTCCCTGCAGAGATAACGAGGATGGTTTGCAAATCAGGAGAGCAAAAGGAAAATGCTGTTAATGTTATTCGTATTTTATAAGCCAGCGATTGCCTGCAGGTGCAAGGCTTTCTTAACCACAAGGAGAAAAGGAGAAGGCAGGGCTGAGAGTCTTTCACATCCCCAGGGTTCAAAGGGGAAACACAGCGGGTATTGTGTTGCTTTCCTACTAAATGGGGTGGTGGTGTTCAATTGTTTGAGGGCATTTGAATGGGCCAGCTCTCTGTTTTGATCCCAGATTTCTCCCAGAATCAGGGATGGGGGCAGTGGGCAGATGGAGTGGCACGGGAGGGGACTGTGTGTTGTCACAGTGCTGCTGTGAGGACCAGGATGCTGATGTGCAGGGAGGGAGTGGATTCTCACGGTTTCAGAGCTCTGTAGAGGCACAGAGTTGCAGCAAGGGCACCGTAATTATTATGACATGTTCAGTGATACAAAAGCATGGATCTGTGCATATTGATCCTGAATGGGTTCCTTTGCATCTGTTCGTTTAAGCATTGCCGTTGACCATCGCTTTGTTATTGAGCACTGCAGCTTTCCAGTTGTGCCTGTATGGATGTGGAAGGTTGCCAGGAAGGCTCCGGGGGTTGTTTTCCCCTCCAATGGCCCTAATGACGGCAAGACGGGGTTGGTGCAGGGATTGATGCCACCTGCGCAGCTCAGGACGTGTCCTGACCCAGCAGCGTCCTGTGGGAGGCAGGAGGAGAATCATAGAATCATAGAATCACAAGGTTGGAAACGACCTGCAAGATCATCCAGTCCAACCCCCCTCCCATTCCTATCAGTACCACAAGCACTAAACCACATCTCGCAGCTCCTCATCCAGGCGCCTCCTGAACACTGCCAGGGACAGCGACTCCACCACCTCCCTGTGCAGCCATTGCAGTGCCTGACCATCCTCTGAGAGAAAAAGTTTCTCCTAACATCCAACCTAAACCTCCTCTGGTACAACTTCTGGCCGTTTCCTCGGGTCCTACTATTTGCCTGGGAGAAGAGGCCAGACCCTTTTTCATCACAGCCTCCCTTCAGGAAGTTGTACAGTGCAGTGAGGTCTGCCCTGAGCTCCTCTTCTCCACACTGAACAATCCCAGCTCCCTCAGCCGCTCCTCATAAGACTTGTGCTCCAGACCCCTCACCAGTTTCGTTGCCCTTCTCTGGACACGTTCCAGGGCCTCAATGTCTTTCTTGTAGTGAGGGGCCCAAAACTGAACACACAGGAGCGGGAGCTGCTGCCCTGCGCCCCCCCACGGCTGCGGCCTGCACACGGCGCCGACCCCGCCGCCATCTGTGGGGCGTCAGGCGCAGCGCTGGGCTGCGTGCTGTAAGAGGGGCCCGGGGAGGAGCCAGAGCCGGCCTTCTTCCTTTGGCGGCGACAAAAAAGATGCCGTTGAAACCATTCTTGTACCCGCTGCCTGAAACCAGGTTCCTGCACGCGGGCGGAGTTGTGTATAAGTTTAAAATCCGCTGTGGCAACTTGCAGAGGTGAGGGAGCTCCAGGGAGGAGCTTTGATGAACCAGCCCGGGTTTGTAGAGGTGACAGGCCTGAGAAACGAGAGGGAAGGGACGGCGCTTTGGTTTGCCCGTGCTGCTGGCAGGCGGGGAACAGAAAGGAAAACAGCCTTCGGATGCGCGGAGGATGAGGATTTGGAGAGCTGTGTGCCGTCACGGCAGCGTGTGAGCCTGGAATTGAAGTGACATGAATTACAGGGCGCTGGTCAGCCTGCTGGAATGGGGAAGGTGGTCGTTACAAGGTGAAAACGTGGCTTTCCTGGGCGCACTGCCTTGGGGGGATCTGCTTGGATCTGCTTGGATCTGCTTGGATCTGCTTGGATCTGCTTATCAGACCAACGGGTCCCGCTGTGATGGAGCAGAACCCAGACCGACTCACTCAAGAAGTTTTGGAGCTCTTAATTTGAGAGAGGACTCAGAATCCTGGAGGCTGTGGGCTGTAATAGTCACAGAAGTTGGGGGTGTTCTGGCAAAAAGAGATATTACTGCTTCCCCCCCCCCCCCAAAACTGAGTGGTTTTAGACTCCCTTCAGGAATTTGCCTTTCAAGGCTGTGAGCGTCAGCAAGCAGCAGTCCAAGGGCAATGCCCTCAAAAGCATTGTGCTGTGATCTTCCTCTTGGCTTCAAAAGCAAAACCCATTTACAGCCATTTCTTGCTTTCAATTTGGAGCATTTCTGACCTCTTATCTCTTGTATCGCAGAATCACAGAATTGTAGGGGTTGGAAGGGACCTCCAGAGATCATCGAGTCCAACCCCCCTGCCAAAGCAGGTTCCCTACAGCAGGTCTCAAAAGAATCCTGGATATTTTTAAGAACAACATTTCAAGGTTTTATCCCCTTGCTAAGAATTTCCTCTCTGCAGTGAGAATGTTCCCTGCTTACCATGTTTTGTTGTCATTTAAACTCTGTCAAAGGATTTGATCCTTCCCTTCCCCAGGTGGGACTAATTCTCTGTATCTGTTTTCACAGCACTCCTGAACTCAACAACACTGATGTTGCTGTCAAGGAGTTTGAGGTAGGATATGCAGCAATTCCTGTCAGTGTCTTTCTATAGTGCAGATCAGGTGAAGGGAGTGTGGAGAAGGATAAGCAAAGCTGTTTGTATCTATCTAGAATATCCTTTCCAACAATTCATGCAAACTGTAAAGTGAAGTTTTTTCCAAAGCCTGAATGCTGAACTCCAGTAGAGTTGTGGATATATTGTTAATATTATTCCCTCACTTCTCTTTTTTTGGTCTCTCCAGGAAGCAATTCGAGTCATCCTTGGAAATCTTGATGATTTACGTCCATTTTCTACAGACCACTTCACTGTCTTTCCATGTATCCTTTCCTGTTCATAAAAGAAAAGATTCCATGAGTTGTGTATGTTGGGCGTTGCTTCATTCATTCAGGATTCATATTCAGTACCTTGCAGCTCTACTTTGAGCTTCACAATTTTACATTACCTGAGGACCCACCTCAGCTGGTGCCTTCAGCAAAGAATTGATTTGAAAGGAGTGTTTTGCAGTGTTTTTAGATCAGTAACTCTGAGTTCCAAGTCAGATTTAGACAGAAAATCACAGAAGGCTTAGGTCAGAAGGGACCTTAAATACCATCTATTTCCAAAAATGAAAGCACATATGCTAAGTCATAGTAAGCCCACCAAACACAATGGCAAGCATGGCTTGTGCACTGCTTTAAAAGATTAATGAAATGAGAAATGCTCCTTGTAGACTCAGCAACTTGAGAAAACAACAGTGGTTTTCAAACGCAGTGCTCTGTTCCTAAGTCTTAACGTCGTTCTCAGATTTGAGTAAATGGGAAAGGGTATCAGAAATGAGATTCAAACACGAGGATGTCAGTCTGGTGCCCTATCCCTACATCTGCACCATGTATCTAGAGCTCAACTCATTTCAGCAGAGTTTGTCTTTGGGTAAGTCTGCATGGTTATGGTTGGGTAATTTCCAGAACAAAGAAGTGTTTTTCAGTAGTTTTTCAATGTCAGAGCACTGTATGCAAGTTCAGCAGTCTGTCCTGTTCTCAGAAAATAAGGCATAAAGCAGAAACAAACTAAGTTGGTTGAAGAAACTCCAGTGTAAATAGTCGCCAAATTTTGTAATACTTCTGTTACAGGTAAAGAAGCCAACAGCAACACTTCTGAGCCTGTAAGTTGTGTGTGTGTGTTCTGAGTGACAGTCCAAACAGTCTGAAGCAGCAGAGTGCACAGAGATATTGCAGACTGGTGCAAAAAATATTGCAAGATAGGAAATAGTGAAGTTTTATAACTTGCAGTTGTCAGTCAGCAAATGTAAATTGGCCCTAATGGTGCAGTTCTCTGGATGGCTTCTCTCTGGTTCATGTCTTTGAATAAAGAAGCTAGTATTATATTCACAAATCTTGTTTGTTTTCATTCTATAAATATGAACTACTGTGCTAAATATAAATGTGAACAACTGTGCTAAATATAAGGACATATTGATTCTGAGTTTTGTTATAAAATAGAAAAGTCATAATCAAATGTTACCAATGCAAAGTTTGCAATGTTCTGAAGGTCAAGAGAAAAAGTGAAATACCAGGAAGCACTGAAATGGAAGAAACAGTGAAGAGGAGAAGAGTTGAAGGTCAAACAGAGACCTCATACCCAAAGCTGTGCATGGACAGGTCAGTCCACTACCAAATATTCTTCTAGGCCATATCTGAATATCTTTCATGTGCCACTGATCTGCAGTGTTCATCATGACTGTGTAGTCCTTCTGCCTGTTTTCTTCCATCTCTTTCATTGATGACACTTTTCCTAATTTTGGATTCCTTTTTGGAAATGTGTCCGTATTTTCTTTCTGTTTTCAATGGGAATTAGAGACTTGAGTACAAATGTCTATTTAGGGTCCATATTTTGTTGCCTAGAGGTACTGAAAGCTTGACTTACAAATGAAATGCTCATAGTGGCCATATGTATCACTGCTTGATTGCTTCCTTTTTGTAATTTTTCTGTAAGCTCAGTTCTTGTTTATTTCACTTATTTTTAGACCTGGAACTGAGAGTGTTCACCATGCAATTAAAGCAGAGCATGGGTTTGAAAAGGTAAGCTACAGAATATTCAGAAAGACACAACAGTATTGACTTAGTCCTCGAGTCTCAAGAAGGCAAGCACAAAATGCCTTCAGGTTTGTCTGTTCCCTTTTCATTTCCATCTGCAATAGTGACTTCTGATTGCTGCTCATCAGAATCAGTCAGATGGTGAGTTTTACAGAGATAACACACAAACTGTTCTGGTTCTTCAGCTAAGATCTAAGGGTAAGCTTAACCTGTCAGAGATGAACCTGAAGAATTGCCTACCTTGACCTCGAGCCTCCAGATGCCTCTTCCTATCAGACCCCACAGAGGGCCTGCAGCAGCTGCTGGCCTTCATACTGACTTTGCTGCCAATACTTGCAGCTCAAGCAGATGGCCTTGCAGGCATCTACCCCTCTCCCTTAAAAAGCATGATGAGTTTTCTGACTACTTCATCAGTAGTCATGTTAATGAGGGGATTGTTCCAGAGGGATCAGAGGTGCTTCCTAAACCCTCTCTTCTCAAAATGCCTTGGCAGGAAGGGAAGATTCTTTCTTTTCCAGCCTTCAGGCATCATTCTGAGAGCCAGCTGTCTGATCAGAATGGCTGGACTCCAGCCCACACATCTTCCTGCTTAACAAGGACACTGGCAGAAACTGAAGAAAGAGAGAAAGAGAACTGACAGCTGATCAGTCTGTTTCTGAAGATAACTTCCCTCCCTTACTGAATCCTCTGAGAATAAACTGCAGAGATCTCAGGCCTAAACTTTGGAAATTTTCACACATCTGAGCTCAGTGCAAGAGATGCACACCTGGGGAGTAAATCTGTGCTTGTATTATCTTCTGTCTGAGACAAAGTGATTTTACCCTGTCAAATAAGCATGCATGCAGATTTTATTGTTTGTGGTCCTTTGTATTTCTGATATCCTGGCTCAGCCCTGCTCCTGATGCTTCTCACTTCTGTCCTTCAGTGTTATTTACTGCTACTGTGGCTTAGCAGGACCAACGTCCAGAGGGCTGTGCTGTCAGTGGCTACTTCCCACAGCATCTCTGTGTGTGCTGTTTAAAATCTTTGCCTATGCCATCCCAGCTATTAAAGTCACTGAACTACAGCTTTACTTTAGAGCTCTGTTCACTTCTTCAAGCAAGCAAGTCAACAGAACTCTCCTGTGAGATATAATTTCACATTGTGTAACAAAGTTTCTGGGTTGTGTTTTCTTTCAGAGTTATTCCAAAGAAATTCAGTGTGAGCATCGTCCAGCATCCCTCAGCGTGGGCTGTAACCAAGAGTGCTTATGTAAGCAAGGCATTCCTGTGTTACTTCTTACATGGGGCATTCGGGGGAGTACGAAGGGAGTGAGTTTGTGCTTCTGTTCTTGCTGCTGTTTCTTACAGGGAGACCTGTGGGATATGATGTGGAACAAAGAGCAGAAATCAGTCAGCCTGAAGGTGAAATGCAGGTATTGCAGCAAACGGACCAAATCACCACCAAAGGAATTGAGGAGCCAAAACGAGGAGTTCTCTCAAAGTTCTGGAGGAGGTACCTGTGTTGCAGCTGTGAGCAGTTCCTACTTAAAGCTGCCTCGTAGCGCAGTGTTTGTTTTCCACCAGGACCACCTGTTCACTTCCTTCCTGAGTTTTAAAGAACTGCATCTGTGTGTTTTTCACTCTGAGGGTGGTGAGGCACTGGCACAGGTTGCCCAAGGAGGCTGTGGATGCCCCATCCCTGCAGGCATCCAAGGCCAGGCTGGATGTGGCTCTGGGCAGCCTGGGCTGCTGGTTGGTCACCCTGCACACAGCAGGGGGTTGGAACTGATGAGCACTGTGGTCCTTTTGTACCCAGGCCATCCTGTGATTCCATGATCTTCTGGTGGGTAGAGCAGAGAGAAGATACTCTAGCAAAGATTAAATGAACTGGTTTGGGTCAACAGGAAGCTTCATGTGTGACTGTATGGTGTAAACACCACGTGAGTTAATTCCCTCACGTGAGCCTCCTGTGCTGCTGTCCTTTCTGTGTCTGAGACTGATTCTGGCAGTTCAGGCGATTCTGTGTTATCTTGAAGAGCAGACACATCTTTTCCGTGGTGGTTAAACCAAGGCCTTCCAAGGTAAAGAAACATTCCCTCGTGCTCTGTGCTCGTGGAAAGGGGCACAGAAATTCGCAGTAAATGTGTCTTGTAGCTGCTTAAGGGAAAACAATCCCAGCAGTTCCTGACCTCAATCACCGCCCTTCTATCAGATAAAGAGTGCCACCTACAGCCGGACTGCTGCAAGACTTCAATATCTCTCCCGGCAGAGCTTTCCAGTCCTTCTTCAGTCCCATGAAGGGATCCTTAAAACCCTTATCAATCCTAACGTACGCCAGCGCCATTAACCACTAGAGCACCATGCTGGAGCTATTCTTTGTGTTTCCTCTCCACGTTTCCGTCTTCCTCTGAGGCACGCTGTGCTGGCAGGCAGAGGCAGCCTCATTCTTACAGTTCTAACAAGTATTTTGTGTATAATTCCGTGTGCGTATCTGTGTATAACTGTGTATAACAATGTATTTATTTCCCTAGGATATTTTCTCCGCTGCAGCACCTTTTTGGTGGGAAGCCCTGAACTAATTGCCTGGAGAAGTCAACTTCTACCGCATATGTCAGGTCGTGTTGTTTCTTTTGCGATTGAGCTTTTCCCCTTGCTCGCCTCAGCCATTAAATGCTTCGCGCCCAGGTTCACATTTTCAAATGTACGTAGCGAAAGCGTTGCCTCAGCAACGGAACGCCTTCTTCACAGCTCTGCCTTTTGAAAATCGTTACTTGAGCTCCTAATAAAAGCAGCGTCCGCTCGGCAGCGATCGTTATTTGTGGCAGGGAGGCGTTCGGAGGAGGGGCGCAGGGCAGCAAGGCGGGCACGTGGGCAGCGCCGCACGCACAATCCCGCGCTCTCGGCCCCGGAAGTCTCCGCCCCTTCCGGTCTCCGGCGCGGGGCTACTTCCGGTTTCCGCTCCACCGCCATGGCGCCGCCGAGTGCCCGCAAGCGGCGCGGACCGAATGGAGCTGGGGAACAGCGCCGGGCAGCAACGGTAGGGAGGCGCGGGGAGGGGGTGGAAGACGCGACCCCAACCCGTGGGCCCCTTCCCGTGTGTGCCCGGCCCCTCTGTGCCCGCGGCACGGGACCGGTGTGCCCACTCCCCGTTTGCCCATCTTCCCAGCGCCGCGTTCCCACGTGCTGATGTCTCCGTGTACCGGTGTCCCCAGTCCCCACGTGTGCGTGTCCCAAATATCCCTGTGTGATGCTGGTGTCCCAGCCCGCTGTCACGGCAGCCCTGCTGTCACCGTGACACAAACCTCGCTCACTGCGTGCCCACATCGTGACACAACCCTCCCCCATCCCCAGCTTCCCGTGCCCCCGCTGCCTGCCTTTCCCACTGCTGAGGACAGGGATGATGACACCGCCGAGGACACGCAGGCAATGGTGCGGGCTCAGAACAAGAAGAAGAAATCCGGAGGCTTCCAGTCCATGGGTATGTGTAGGGTGGAGGTCACCCCACCTGCAGAGCCCCTCACCATCCATATGTCCCCTCACTGTTTCCATGTCCCTGCAGGCCTGAGCTACCCTGTCTTCAAGGGTGTGATGAAGAAGGGATACAAAGTGCCCACGCCCATCCAGAGGAAGGTGAGGCCTTGGGGTGCAGGGGCTATGCTGTGTCCCCCCATGGGGCACTGACAGCAGGGCTGTGTCTCACAGACCATCCCTGTGATCCTGCGTGGCCGTGACGTGGTGGCGATGGCACGGACAGGCAGTGGGAAGACGGCCTGCTTCCTCCTGCCCATGTTTGAGCGGCTGAAGGCACCCAGCCCCTCTGGAGCACGCGCCCTCATCCTCTCACCCACTCGTGAACTGGCCCTGCAGACCCTCAAGTTCACCAAGGAGGTACAGGGACAAGTGGGCACCACTTGGGGCTGGAATCCCGGTGTGCTTTAACCTCACTGTTTCCCTTCTTGCCCTGAAGCTGGGCAAGTTCACAGGATTGAAGACCGCTCTTGTGCTGGGAGGAGACAAGTGAGTGGTATTCCTGATCTCGCTGAGTCCCTGCCAGCCCCCGCATCCTTAAAACAGCCCCAGATCTGCCCAGCCCTGGGAGGCGGTGGGCTGAGCTGTCCCCTGCTCTTGGGCTCTCCCCACTCTCACAGGATGGAGGATCAGTTTGCTGCGCTGCACGAGAACCCCGACATGTGAGTGTGGGTGCAGGGAGAGGACTTGGTGGGGACGTGGCCGCCAAGGTCAGATTTGGGATGGTGTGGGGAGACTGCAAGCAGCTCAACATCATCATCTCTGGCCCTCACAGAATCATTGCCACTCCCGGGCGCCTGGTGCATGTGGCAGTGGAGATGAACCTGAAGCTGCAGAGCGTGGAGTACGTGGTGTTTGACGAGGCTGACAGGTCAGTGTGCTTGGAGGTGATGATGGGAGCAGGGGGACCTTGGCTGCCACATCCCATGTCCCATGTGCTTTCCCTGCAGGCTCTTTGAGATGGGCTTTGCAGAACAGCTCCAAGAGATCCTTGCTCGGCTACCGGGTAGCCACCAGACCGTCCTCTTCTCAGCCACACTGCCCAAGCTGCTCGTTGAGTTTGCCCGTGCTGGTGAGAATTGGGTAGATGGGCTGGGTTGGGACTGGCTCCAAAGCTTGGTGGTCCTATACTGGTGGAAATGATCTGTTAGGGGGACTTCTCCCTGTCCTGCAGCTGTACTGGTCACTGGACCAGAGAAACACAGCTGGGTTGGGGTTGGGTCAAGTGGATATTCCCAGGCTGGGAGCTAGAGCTGGTCTCAGCTCTGTGTCCCACATCCACCATGTCCCACAGGTCTCACTGAGCCAATGCTGATACGTCTGGATGTGGAGTCAAAGCTCAGTGAGCAGCTCAAGGTGAGCTTTGTGCCTCTCCCTCCAGCACCAGGTGCTCCCATGCCTACAAGTTACCCCATGTTGGCTGGAGACTCATGAGGGGTGACCAGCCCAGAAATGAGTGGGCACTGCGAGGTGTTCCCAAAAGCCTGGGGGCCCAGAAGGGCTGAGCCCTGCCCTCTCTTTGCAGCTGGCTTTCTTCCACGTCCGTGGAGATGACAAACCAGCGGTGCTGCTCCACCTGCTCCGCAGCGTGGTGAAGCCCCAGGATCAGACAGTCGTCTTTGTGGCCACGAAGCACCACACGGAGTATCTCAAGGAGGTCAGTGTTTGGGTTCTGGATGGGCACTTTAGGGACTCAGTACCTTGGGGTACTGAGTTCCCTGGGCTGGAGGTGCATTTCCATGTGGGTTCTGTGCTCTCTTCCCCTGTCTGCAGCTACTCACGTCCCAGGGCATCTGCTGTACCCACATCTACAGCTCACTGGACCAGACTGCCCGCAAAATCAACATTGCCAAATTTGCCCATGGCAAATGCCAGGTGCTGCTGGTGACAGACGTGGCTGCCCGTGGGCTCGACATCCCCATGCTGGACAATGTCATCAACTACAGCTTCCCTGCCAAGTCCAAGCTTTTCCTGCACCGTGTTGGTAGGTGCTACCCAGGGGTTCCTCAGGGTGGTGGTGACAGGGAAGGTGTGAGTGGGCTGACCCTTGGGGTCCTAGAGTGCCAGTGGGTGCCTGTCCCAGGTCGGGGGCTGGTGCTGGCTCTGGTTTCCCACCCCCCTCCTCCTCACCCTGCCAGGTCGTGTGGCCCGTGCTGGCCGCAGTGGCACTGCCTACTCGCTGGTGGCTCCTGATGAGATGCCCTACATCTTTGACCTCCACCTCTTCCTGGGACGCCCGCTTATCCTTGCCGGTGCCCAGGAGATGCCTGCAGGTGAGGAGGACCCAAACGTGGAGGTGGCTGCACATCCTTTTGGGTTTATCCGTGAATATTGTGAGCTTTTGTGCAGAAGGGTCTTAGGGGGGTGATGCCCTCTTGCTCCCAGGGTGGGTTGCTGAGGCCATGTCCCTGGTGCTGCAGATGCAGATGGGGTCCTGGGTCGCGTCCCGCAGAGCTTGGTGGATGATGAGGAGTGCCTGCTGCTGACAGACCACGAGGGCTCACTGGAGCTGCAGAGCCTGCGCCGCGTGGCTGACAATGCCCAGAAGCAGTACCTGCGCTCCCGGCCCGGCCCCTCGCCCGAGTCCATCAAGAGGGTGAAGGAGATGGACATGTCTCAGTTGGGCATCCACCCCCTCTTCAGTGAGTGCTTCAGGGCACTGTGGGAGGGGATGCTTCTCCCCTGTGGATGAGCTGATCCCTCTGTGCTCCCCAGGTGCTCACTTTGAAGATACTGAACTGGAGAGGCTGAAGTTGGTGGACAGCATTAAAGCCTACAAGTCCAAGGCGGTGAGCTGGGGCCTGGCCTTTGGATGGAAGGCAGAGGGATGGGAGGGATGGGAAAAGAGGGAAGTTCCATAATCACAGAGGTTGGAAAAAAATGATCTAAAGATCATCAAGTCCAGCCATCGACCCATCCTCACCGTGCATTAAATCATTCACTCCTGGGCTTGCTCTGTCTCTGTGCACAGACCATCTTTGAGATCAACGCCACAGCCCACACGTTGGCCAGCAGCATCATGCGCTCCAAGCGGCGACACGACCGTGCCCTCATCGAGAAGTTCCAGCGTGGGCAGGAGGAGAAGCGGGTAGCAGCTCTCAAGGGGCAGGGGCTGCATCCAGCCACCCCCAAGCCTGAGGAGGAGGAAGGAGAGGAGGAAAACCTCCAGGTAACGGGGCTGGGACAGGGCTGTGCCTTGGCCTTGGAATGGGCATGTGAACCTCTAGGAGAAGCTGGCCCCGGGGTTGGGACATGGAGCCTCAGCCCCTCGTTTGCCCCCTTGCAGGAGGTGTTCTCCACCGTGGTGGGACGGAAGCGCAAACGGAGCCGGGCTGCAGAAGATGGTGCCAGGAAAAAGCCACAGCCACCAGCACAGCGGGATGAGGATTTCTACATCCCATATCGACCCAAGGACTTTGAGAGCGAGCGGGGGTGAGTTGGGAGCACTCCCCCACCCTCCTGCAGCAGCCTGGGCTGTTCTCATTGCTCCCCTCTGTGCAGGCTGAGTGTGGGCGGTGAGGGCAGTGCCTTCGAGCAGCAGGCAGCTGGGGCTGTGCTGGATCTCATGGGTGATGAAGGCCACAACCTGAACAGGAGCAAGCAGCTGCTGAAGTGGTGAGTGAGGTCTGATTGTGGCAGGAAAGAGCTGGGCAGGGAGCAGAGCCCAAGGGAATGTTTCCCTCCCCTCAAAGCCAGTGACTCTTGCTGTATATTGGGCAGTGTCAGGTAGAATTGGGATGCCCAGTGAGGTGGGTGGAGGTGGCTTGTTGTTCAGGAGTCTCCCTCTTTCCCAGGGACCGCAAGAAGAAGCGTTTTGTGGGGCAGACGGGCCAGGAGGAGAAGAAGAAAGTGCGGACAGAGAGCGGGCGCTACATCAGCAGCTCCTACAAGAACAACCTGTATCCTGCCCACGCTGTGCTGGGGGAGCTGGGTGTGGGGCTGAGTGGCCTTGCAGCCGGGGAGACGGGAGAGGGGGCTCTGCCTGGTGCTAGAGGGAGGTGGGGGAGGGTGAGAGCTGGGAAGCGCTGTGCCTGCCCTTAACCTGCCGCAGCTATGAGAAATGGAAGCAGAAAAACAAGGTTGATGAGCGAGACGAGGACGAAGACAACCAGGGAGGCCGGGAGCAATACAGAGGGAAGCACAAACGTGGGCACGGTGAGTAACTGAAGGAGCACCAATCCCCATCTACCCCCCCTGCATCTCTGAGGCCTCCAAGCTTGGTTTTACATCCACCCGTGGCCGTGTCTGTCCCACAGCCCCCCAGCGGCCCCCCACCCAGGGCAAGGTGCGCTCGGAGCTGAAGAACAAGCAGCAGATCCTGAAGCAGCGCAAGGCAGCGGCCAAGCAGCGCTTCCTGCAGCGCGGGGGCCTGAAGCGCCTGAAGGCACGGAACCGGCAGCGGGTGCAGGAGCTGCGACAGATGGCGTTCGGCCGCCGTGTTGGGGCCACCAAGAAGGGAAAGCTCCGAAAAAAGATGTAGGAGATGGCCTAGCAAAGGACGCATCAAATAGATACCCAGCTGGTTTTGGAGCCTGCCTCCTCTCTTGTGTCCTATACCTGGGGTAATTCCTCGCTCAGGTTCAGTTCTAAAAGAACGCAGCACTCGGGGACTGCAGCTGTGTTATATTTTGATGGGAAAAGGCTTTATCAGTATCGATGGCCTGAAGATGAGCAGCTGCTCTACTTCTGTCTGTTCAGGTGCCTTGCAGGAGGGTGCTGGTGGCCCAGGCTCTGTCCTGGGGCGTTTCTCTTCATCTGCCCTGGACTGGCTGAGGAGTGACTTCCATGCTTCATTGTGTCCTAAGTCCATCTATTTGTGGCTGGGAGGCACAGCGACAGCCCTGTGATGCTGTGAGTGTGTGGCAGTGGTGGCAGGCACATGAGGATGCAGCCCCAGCTCGGCACAGATGGCAGCCAGGTCCTGCATGCAGAGCAGCAGCTGGGGACACGGGGGCCTCTGTGTCACAGGGACATCCACATCCCTTCCAGCCCCGTGGCTGCTGGGCCACACTCACCACATCCAGTTGTGCCTCTGTGTCCCCCAGGGCCACATCCTTGGGGACCTTTAGCCTCGTGGTGGCGAGCTGGAAGAGGCTCAGCACCGCCATCTGGATCTGCCCCAGCAGCAGCGTCTTCTGGGCTGCAGCACCTTCCAGCTGGGCCCAGTGGGACTCCTGGGGCCAGGGAAATAGCTCAGGGCTGCAGGTGGTCCCATCCCACAGCCCCTCGCCCTGGGGGTCCTGCAACCTTTACCCCCTTCAGCACATCACGGCGGGCGGCTTCCAGACGGGCACGGAGCTGGAGCACCTCCTCGTTGCCACTGGTGAGCTCGCCATCAGCCTCCTCACAGCACTGCTGGAGCTGAGCCTGGCCCTGGGCCAGTGCCACCCGCCCGGCCTCCACCTGCTGCAGCAGCACCACCTGTGCCTCCATCAGTGCCCCGAAATGGGCCAGCATGGATGGCACGTCCTGAAACTGGAGCACAGCGTTGAGGGGATGAACAGGACGCTTCCAGGCCCTTCCTTGGGGACAGGAACCCTCACCCGCCCTGTGGCCACTCGCACATCCTGCAGGAAGTCACCGAAGACACGGAGGCTCCGCAGGCGCTGTCCCAGTTGTTCCCTGTGCCCCTGCAGCCTCTCCAGCTCCTGCTGCAGCCTCAAGGCCTCAGCTCTGTGCTGTGCCGCCCGTGCCCTCTCCTCACCTGCCCGCTGCTGCGCCCGCTGCCGCCTTGCTGACATGGCCTGGGGCATCAAGATGCCATTGGTGGGGATGGCAGAAGGACGTGGCCATGAGCCCAGCCCCGAACCCACTCACACCTTAAGGAAGGCGTTGAATTTGATGGTGTCATCACGGAGCTGCTCTTCCCTCTGGCCCAGCTGCTGCCAGCGCTGTGCCAGGCGGTCCATCTGCTGCTGGAAGTCCTGAGGGGCCACAGGGTGGCCGGAGCACAGCCCACACCCCAGGGGCAGGGACACAATCACAGGGGTGGGGGGGACCTCTGGAGCTCCCCCATCCCACCCTCTCTACTATTCCCTACAGTAGGTTGCACAGGAATGCTGTCCAGGTGGGATTGAGCACCTCCAGAGCAGGAAACTCCACCACTTCTCTGGGCTCTGAATCATCCCCAGCTTATTTCTCCCCCGATTCTACACTTGCCCTTGTTGATTTTCACAAGGTTCCTCTCCCCCCCAGCTCAGAGGAGGGGGAAAAACCACTGTGCACCCAAAGGACAGCTGTGGTTTCAGTCCCACTATGGAGGAGAAACAACCACGCATGGGGGGCACGCGGTGGGCTGGGGGCTGTATGGGGCTGTACCTCTCGCTGGGCCTGCAGGGCTCTTTCCACCTCCACCACCTCCCTCCTTTTCAGCAGCAGGCGCCTGGAGGGCAGCAGAGATGCTGAGTCCCATGTTGGCACTTTCCTGGGGACGCACACAGACCATCACAGCTGGCAGCACAGCCAGGACCCCCAAGCCCAACAGAACCCCCCCCAAATGCCTGTCTGGGCTCAGCCATAGGGTGTGCAGGTTACCCCTTACCCCCAGCTGAGGCTGCAGCACAGCCCCTTGCCTGGGCTGTCCCCCATAGGATGTCACCTGCCTGCTGGGCTGGGGACACCTCAGAGCCTTCCACCCAGCCTGAGATCAGCTGCACAAACAGCCCCTTGCTGGTGGGCACAATGGCAGCCTACAGGGGGAGGATGGGGACACTCACTGGAACCGCAGCTTGTCCTGGAACACCCTGCTCAGATGCTCCTCCAGACCCAGGGACGTCTTAGGGACAGCATCAGGATCCTGTGCAGCAAGGGGAGGGAGCAGAGGAGCAGGACGTGGGGCGGCCATTGCAGACGGCAGAGGCACACAATGCTGTTGCCAGGGGCAGCCAGAGGCTCCCGCAGTGCATGCTTCCTTCCCCCAGCTATGAGCGTCATCCGGTGAAGCTGGGAGCACACACGTATGGCCTGGGGATCAGGGACTGAGCCCCCTGCACAAGGAGGCCTCTGATGGGAAACCCAGGCTGCAGTGTGGCTTGTCAAAGCCAGGAGCCCCAATGGGGCAGGAGACAGTGGGTGTACGGCTCCCTGGGACACATCCCCCCCTCCATGCTCCTACCTACGCTCTGTCCTCCCCCACAGTCCCCACTCCAGCCCTCCCAAACCTCTGCAGGGATCACAGTCAGACCCCAGCTGCTGCCCTGCACCACTGCTCCAATCCCCACAGCTGCTCAGCTCCCGACTCAGATCATTCTTCACACTCCAAGAGGGGCTCAGCTCCCTCCTACAGTGCACACACGCAGCTGTTCTCCACGTTTTCCCCTCCCCACCTCATCTTCAGCTCCCCTCTGTTCCCCCAGGTGCACTCAGATCCCTGCCATTCCTTGTGTGTGTGCTCACACCCCCCTGCTCACTGCTGCAGGGCTTTATCCATCCCTCAATCTCCTCCTGTATGCTCCCACCCCTCTGAGTACCACCCTCACTGTGGGCCCAAGAAAACAGTGCAGGTCTTGGGAAAAAAAACCAAAACAATTATTTATAATAAAAACAATGAAGTCTCCTTGGAAAGTCAGCATCCCCACCCCAACCCCCCCATCCTCCAATTGCTTCTTCCATCATCCTGGCACAGCCACTTGGTGGCCTCAAGGCAACGTTCTCCATGTGCTCCCCACAGCTCTAGCATTGCTGGGAGCCGAAACCCCACACCGTAGCCAAGCCTACATGCACTGAGATGAGCAGGCCACTGGCACGTATTTGCTGAACTCTGCTCCTGCGCTGGGTGCCACCTTGTTAAGAAGGGTATCTGAGACAAAGAGGAACAGCAAAAGAGAGAAGAAAGGGAGAAACAAGGCTGGAAGGGTGGAGTGAAAGCTGGGGGAGTGGAGAAGGAAGAGGGGTGCTCTGGCTGAACCAGATGGCTGCAGGACACGAACAGCCTGTGCTCAGCCACAAGGCAACGAGGACGTTTGGTGCTGGGCTTCCAGCTGGAGCTTTGTGCATTTCCATAACAAGGCACGGAGGTTATGTGCCTTGTGCATCTTCTCCATTTGTCTTCTGAAGAGGGACCACGCTGTGCAGCTCACCCTTGTCACCTACACAGGGCACAGAGCAGCACCTCAGCAAGAGTCAGCAAACCAGAGAACAGTTCTTCCCCCCCTTTGTTGCTCCAGCCCCCAAACCCAGCCAGCAGGCAGGCAGCAGGGCTCACCTTCTGTCGGGCAGTTGAGATAAGCAGCCTGGATGCTGTTCCCATTGACCAGCGCCATCACCTCCTGCTTGATGGAGCTGCCCACCGTGTTCTCTTCCTTGTTCCTTTCATCATCATCATCATCATCTTCCGAGTCCACCAGCACTAAGACATCATCAGAGTCCTGGCTCCTGTCAAAAGCAGAGCGAGGGGAGGTGGGCTGATGCTGAGAACAGCTTCTCCTGACCCTGTTCCTCCAGTCTGCATCTCCCCTGGCCTTGACAACTCCATACACCACAACCACCCATTTGGACAGACTCTTCCAACCCTGCACGAACCGCGTGCGAACAAAAGCTGGTTTCACACCCTGCTGGCAGCAACAGCACCAACAGCATTCTGCACTGCTTCCCATTCGTCTTCCAAAGTCCTCCAACCATCTCATCAACAGTCATGTATTACACTGCAAGAACCCCTCCTGAACAGAGTAATCCTCCCCTCCTGCACGCATGGGGAACTGGAGGCACTCAGAATAGAGTCTTCCCATGCCGCAGCACCGCAGCTGTGGGAACAGAACCAACAAGGGCAAGGAGAGGGAGCAGGGCCAGGAGTGGTGACAGCAGGAAGCAGAGAAGAAATCCAGTGCAGCAGAATCCCCACAGAAGTACTCGCTTACATGCAGCTCTCAGACAGTCCCCCCAAAGGAAGAGGACACAGTGCAGACACCCATGCAGAGAAGCAGATCACCATTTCACTCTACACACCATGTTTTAGGGCTCACCTGCACCATGGAGAAGCTCTCCTGCACAGCCTTCCCCCATGCTAACAGGACACCTCTGCATGTCCAGAGGCAATGACAAGTGTTCCCCTCATTCTCCTGCTCCCTCACCCACATCAAGCCTCACCCAGCCATGCTGAACCCTTCCACTTTCACCTAAGAACAGCTCTGTTCTGCTCTACTGGAGATCACGGCTGCCAGGATGGTAGGCTAACAAACCAGACTGAGGAAAAGCAACTTACCTGAATGCAGCACCTAAATGGGAGAGAAGGGAGGAGAGAAGGGAGTGTTAGAAACCAATCCCAGAGCAGCTGCTGGTTTTGCTGTGCAGATCCTACCAGCTGTGCATAGGAGCTCGGAAGGAAAGGGAAGAGTAGGAATGGCTCTGCACAGCTCCCTGCAGGAGCTCAGGGCAAGCTACTTGAAGCATCCAGCCATGGAAGGGCCTTGTGTTCCAGCCCAGCTCCTCCAGGGAGGATGGGCTCCTTACCAGGAGCACGATGATGCCCAAGAGCTGGGGGTAGTCAGTAGCTGACTCCAACACAACAGGAAGGGCAGGTAGGTTAGGGAAAATTCCTCTCTACCCCGTGGCTTGCACAGAGGAGAGCTCCTACCTCTGAGGCACAAGAGAGGATTGTAGTACAAGACAACCCCAGAGATGGTGAGGACAGCCATCAGGGACAGCACCACCACCGCACCCACGACTCCAACTATGTTCGTTGGTTCTGCAGAAAAGGGAAACATAAGAGGCCAACTTGTTGCTGGGACACGGATGGATGCCAAGGATGTTCAAATAACAGAGGTCTCAGTGCTGTGCTGCTCTGATTTCCCCCCATCCCTACAGTCCCACCACCACACAAGGTGTGTTCGTATGATGAAACAACCATGCTTCATTGACATGGAAAACAACACTGCAAGGTTTTTGTGAAAACAAATCCGCTCCTGCTTGTTGCTGCTTAAGAGCTCCTCTGCCCCCAGCATCAGCAGGAAGGACCAAGGAGCAGCTGTGCTCCTCTCTCAGGCCCAATACACCAAGGTGAGAGGAATGGAGGCTTTTAACTCTGGGACGAGAAGACCCAGTCCCACACCTCGCTTGCAGTGAAAACACAAAAGGTATCACAGACAATCAGTGACAAACGCAGCCCCACAGGGGCTCTCCAGCACTTGCCATGAGCTGTGTCCCTGCTTTCCTTACACTCCCAGCCACAGCAACCCCAGGCAGCCCTACTCACGCTTCACCGTCAGGCAGACGAACACCTCCCGCAGCCCCACGGGGTTCTGTGCTTTGCAGATGTAACAGCCCCCGTCGATGCCCTGGGAGCAGTTCTGGATGGTGAGGTGGGACACGTTGCCCTCCTGGGCAATGAAGTACCTCCCTCCAGGTTCGATCTCTGGCTGGGTGATGCCCCGCAGCCAGGTGAGTCTTGCTGCAGGCACGCTCTCGGTCACACGGCACGTCAGGGTCACGTTGTCACCCACAAAACAGGTCTTTGGGGGCTCCAATTCCAACGAGGGGACTTCTGAACCAGCCCAGAAGGAAAGACACAGTCAAGGAAGAGATGGAAGAGTTAAACAGAACAATCTGTCAGCCATCCGACTGATTAGTAATCATTAACAGAGGAAAACATGCAGGTTGAGACTCGAGCAGCCTTCCATGGAGCGATATGATATTATGTGATAGGAGCAACTCTCACTTTCCCATTTTTGACACCTGCGTTTATATCGACAGAGGACAACACCTGGAGGGCAGCCAGGAGGAATATGGCAGAGGAGAAAGGCAGCCCAGGGGGCTGGGGACACACAAAACCATTCTGACATAAACCCAGCCCCAGTACATTTAAACTCAAGCTGAGCAAGGCACTCAAATCACTGGTTCATGTTTTCTGTTCTGGACACAGGTATGAGTGTTTGCACAGGAGAAAAGGTTGGTGCACAGGGATTTGTCAACCCAAAACACGACTCAACAACAACTCTGCCACGCTAGATCTCACCTGTAGGACTTCTGTGCCTCGTGCAGTCACCTCTGCACAGCCAAATCTTGTCAGGCTGCCTTGTTTGCATCCCTCCCCTGCTGCAAGAACCAGCAAGACTGGCTCTGGAGGGCAGAGAACGATCAGGATACCTGTCTGCCCCACCATTAATCATTAATACGGTGAAGAAACCAACTTACTTATCTCCACAGAGCATGCAGGCTCCTCCTGCTTCACAACGTGGCTCCCAACACACTTGAACACTTTGCGGTGGGAGAGGTAGGAGCTGTTCAGTGTTTCCACGTGGGTGTCTGAGGAGCTTGTGGAGCTGATGAGCCAGCTGGAGTTCTCCAGATCGTGCCCCTCTTCTTGCCAGTGCAGGGTGGGGTGGGGATACCCCCCAGGCCAACTGCAAAACAGCTGCAGCATCAGCCCCGAGGAGGAGCTCTCAGCCCAGCACTTCGGGGTGGAACGTGGTGGATCTGTAGCAAGAAGGTCACGCAGTTAGAAACATATCCAAGGCACTTGGTGTCCCAGGGCTGGAACCTCAGAGAAAGCTTAGCTTTGCAATCATTCCCCTTGAAACTCTCCACAGGTTCCCTGCCTGCGTTTCCCCCTGATCGGCGCACCACTGCCTCAGGGGAGCATAACTGAGACAGCCAAGAGGGACAAAGCAGGAGGCTGCTTTGCAAGAAGTATCACAGCAACCACTAGAACACAGGGGAAGGACACATCTTTGCCACAGCATCGTCTGATGGAGTCAGCTGTCACTGCTGCGTGGGGTCACAGTGCCTCGCTCAGCCCCTTGCCGTGCTATGCTCACATCACACTGCAGCAGTGGGGACAAACTCCAAGAGAAGGGAGGTGGGTAAGGCACTGCTGGGTTCACACCAGGGCTGACCATCGGGTAACCGAGAGCTTGCTATTTAAATGCAGAAACAACTAAAGGCAAGATGGGGCAGAAGCCAACAGAAATACAAGAGCAGCCCCCTCAGGCAGAGCAGAGCTCACGTTTCATGCAGCTGGACTTCATGCCTCTCCCCCATCGTCTGGTTTCTTCACATTTCTGGGGATGCCCAAGAGTAGGATTTTGGTGGAGAAACTTTTGCACATACACACCCATATGCAAATACACACACGTTTGTTTAACAGCCAGAGGGATTCTGGACTCTGATCCAGGCAGAAGTGCAGTGTCCCTGCAGCTGGCTCACCTGCTACAATGCTCAACAAGACTGAGAGATGCTGCCAAAGAAAGCTCCAAAGAAAAGGTGTCAAAGAAGGATGAGTTATGCTTATTTTGTAAAGCGTTTTTCAAGTGACTGGAGAGATCACACAATTTGGATTAAATGGGAAAAAAATCACGGCAAAAACCCACGTGAGCTGCAACAACACCTTCTCAGGGCTTGGCTTTCCAGGAACAATATACATGCACCTTTTATGAGCTCTGAGAACAGCCAATTGTGCCAAGAGATTTTCCTATTGCACTTCCTCTGTTCCAGCTCTGGGGTGGTCTCATAATTGTGATTGTAATTGACTGTGAACTTTGGCTGTGGTTAACAAGAGCAAAATGTCAGCCTGAGACACCAGAAACTGCCCTGCATTGAAAGGTGGGCGCAGCCAGAGCACTGTTTTAAGCACAAAGAAAACTTTTTGGTACATCCAGTATGAGGTGTCAACTGCTAACTTCCACACAAAGCCTGAAGATCCTGGGTGATGTTGTGTCTGTACCTGAGGTTCACAGCAGCCCTGGCCAAGCTGCTCCTATGGCCAGCAACAGAGAGCATGAAAAAAAATGGGTACTTGCTTCTAACATTATGTTGATAAGCTTCAATTTTTAGCCTGTGCTGATGTTGCTTTTACTGGCCTTAAGCATCACTAGAAATCTCTTTCCCACCTGCTTAAGGAGACTCCAGTGGTGCACAGTGCCTGCGTGACCTTTGGAAATTAACTGACAAGTCACACATTAACAAACCAATTTCAGAACCAACTGGTGGTTGGACTACATGATCTCAGTGATCCTTCCAATCGTAATGATTCCACGATCTGCACACAATCAGTGCGGAAACAACTCAGATTTTGAGTGACTCTCAGAAACGGTGAGTGGCAGCAGCACTGCTGCTCGTTGATATCTTTTGCTCACGAGCATTTTGCTTCACTGCTCTAAATTTAGGGCTCCCATTTCTAAGCCCTAAGCCTACCAAATTCTCTATTTATCTATCTATCTATCTATCTAGCAGCTTAAGGTTTGATTCCTTCAGTCCAGCCCCTGTGACCCTCCGACTCCGTCTGCAGGCTCCTCGCCCCAGGAAGGGAATTTTCACCTGTGCAAACGTTCAGAGATTTAATCTGTACAGAACAGGTACAACTTTTACAACACATACCTGTCAACAACCACCGACAAAGCAGCAACACCCTGAACGCAAACAGAAAATAGCCATCACACTGCAAATGTTAACAGAAAGATCAACAAGAAAAGCAAGAGCTAGTAAAGCACAGATTGGCAATGAAGCAGAACTGGCAGCAGCCTTCTCCCTCTTCCAAACCCTACGGTTGGTAGGGAGGACAGCAGGATGCAGCCCAGGCCTATGAAGACTTCTAAGAAAATGGATAAGGAACGGAAATGGGACCTGTGCGACCTAGGGGTGGAAATTCTGGGACAGACTTACTGGCTACCAGGAGCTGGACTCTGTGCTCGTGGTCTGTCTTGTTCAGCACTTCCTTACAAGTGTAGTTGCCCTCGTCCTGCAGCCGCAGCTCTGAGATGCGCAGAGAGCTGTTGTCCACCAGGGAGAAGCGGACGTCTGGGGGGAAGGTGACCCTCGAGGAGAAGAGCGGGGGAAAAGAGCGCGGGTCCCCTTGGAACCACAGCACCTCAGTGGCCTCTTTGGAGACATTGCGGCACAAGAGGAGGATGCTTCCTCCCACCTTCCCAAAGACCACTTCTGTTGTTCCTGCAAAACAGAAGGCAGAGTGTTAGGGACAGGGGGACACACAAAGCCCCTTCCTCAAGCTCCTCACGTCCCGTCCAACCAGAACCCAGAGGAGAGGGCCTTTCTGAGTCCGAGGGCAGCAATCCTGCCGAAGGCGGATGAGAATTCAGAAGGAAAGGTGATTTAGGAAGAAAAACCCTCGGATTTCTGCTCGGCCGCCCGCACCTGTGCTTCCACAGCCGCAGCGCTGCGCTCCCTCAGGCCGCCCCTCCTCCCGTACCTGCGGCGCTGCGGCGCGGCATCCGCAGCCACACACACAGCGCGACCAGCAGCCCGGCCAGAGCCGTCCCGCCGCGGAACCGCATCGCCGTCCGCCTCCTCCGGCACCTCCTGCTGAGGCTGGACCCGCCTGGAGGCGGCGCGACCCGCCCTCCGCCCTCACCTCCCCCTCTGGTGCCCGGCCGTCGCCGCCGCCACCCTCGCTGACGGGACACCCGGTGGCCGCCCGCCGCCATCTTGGCCGCCCCCGGCCGCCATTTTGAGCGCCCCCGGCCGCCGCCGCCGCCATGTTGGGCGCCCCTCCGCGCGGCGCGGCGCTGCTTTACAGCCATCTTACAGCTCCTCGGGCCTCGCCGCTGCGGAACGAGGAGGGCGGGGCGGGCCGGCCGTGGGAGGAGGAGAGAGGGCTCGATTTTGTGCGAGGCCCCTCAAGCGGCTCCCCAGTGCCACAAATAAGGCGATTCTCTGCCGGGCCAAGGCCGAGAGCTGCTGGGGGCGATCGGCGCAGTGCTCGCTCGCAGCCACAGGCCACGTTTACAGCTCAGCGTGGGACACTTTGTATCGTCAGGGATTAACGGCCGTGTACCACGCTTACCTGGCGTGCCCCCAGAGTTTATTGCCCGTAAACACAGCGGAACGGCGCCACTCCCCGGCCGATGCCCTCGGGGCCACACGACACAGCTCCGCCACCTGGGGGCGCCCTAAAGACGGGAGAGAGGGAAGGAGGCGGGGCCGGCAGCCAATGGGAGCGGAGCGCGGCGCCGCCGCAGCCAATAGGAGCGGAACGGGGGAAGGGAGCGAGGGGGGGAGGGCGAAGGGCAGCGGCGATCGCGTGGTGCCGCTGTCGCGCAGCCCGGGTGCAGAGCGGCCATGCCGGTGGAGCTGGGGCTGTGGGACGGGCCGCTGAGCCTGAGCGAGGTGGAGCAGAAACCCGCGCACCCGCTGCGCGTCAAGTACGGCTCTGTGGAGATAGACGAGCTGGGCAAGGTGCTCACCCCTACGCAGGTGAGTGGAGGGGAGCTGCGGCCGTTCAACATGGCAGGGGTTTCGGGGCTTTGCCGGGAGCGGGGCGGGATGAGCCGCGTGGTGACGCTGCCGGTCCTTCAGGTGCAGCACCGGCCCACCAGCATCGAGTGGGATGGCTGTGATCCCCACAAGCTCTACACCCTGGTGCTCACCGACCCCGATGCGCCCAGTCGGAAGGATCCGAAGTTCAGGTAATGGCGTTTGGTGATTTCCTATCGAATCTGCGGGAAATGGAGCGTCGCTTTTGGACCGAGCGGCTGGCAGGAGGCGGGGGATGCGCCCTGCCTTTGTATCTGTCCTCATAGACCTGCACAGTGCGAGGCAGAGCAGCTGATTCTGCCGTTTCTGCTAGTAGCTCGAGGTGGCACAGATCTGCTGCTCGTTGTGCTGTGTGCAGGAATTGGAATCAGGGCTGTCAGAGCAGCGAGGGAGCAGCTCGCCCTCAGCTCGGGCTCAGGAACGCACGCAGCACTCGCTTCTGGGCTCGGAGGTGGGTGCTGGTGCTGCAGGGCAGGATGGAGCTGCCCAATGGGCTCTGAGCCCTGCAGCAGGCACTGAGCTCCCACTGCTTTTTAGGTTTAACGAATTAGAAATGGCAGAGGTTAGATTTGGTTCTCCTACACTAACAGCCCACGGGAAAACAGCTGCTTGGAGCAGAGGAAGGTTGTACCTGAGGGTTGTTGTGCAGCCTGATTGTTTTAGTTTTAGTTTTTTAACCTTCTTTCAGAGAATGGCATCACTTCCTGGTGACCAACATGAAAGGTAACGATGTGGGGAGCGGGACCGTGCTGTCAGACTACGTGGGCTCGGGACCCCCAAAAGGAACAGGTGGGTGCCTGCCTGCAGCAGTGCCTCGGGCCTGGTGGTGGAGTGGGTGGGTGAATGTGGGCTTGGAGGGGAGCACAGTGCTGCAGAAGTGGCCCACGGGTCCACCTGCATCTAAATCCAAGCCTGGTCAGGAGTTAGCAGCACCACCCCTTCTGTATCTGTTTAGGGGCTGTGCCTGCATTCAGTAGCCAGAAGGAGCACAGGTGTGACACGAGCCATTCAGGCATCTCAAGATACCTCCCTTAAGCTCATTTAGCTCAGTCATTCTTATCCCAGGGAATGGTGGTATCAGCTGCCAGCAATCCTCGGGTGGACACAGGCTTCTTTCCTGAGCTGGGGTCTCTTCAACCCTTCAACCCCGTAACTCCAAGCGAGGTGCACTTGTAATGCTGTCTCATCCCTGCAGGGCTGCACCGCTACGTGTGGCTGGTGTACGAGCAGCCGAAGCAGCTGGCCTGCAATGAGCCCATCCTGTCCAATCGCTCCGGCGACAAGCGAGGGAAGTTCAAGGTAGCAGCTTTCCGCAGCAAGTATGAGCTGGGGGTGCCGGTGGCTGGCACTTGCTACCAGGCAGAGTGGGATGACTACGTTCCGAAACTCTATGAGCAGCTATCTGGGAAGTAGGGAGAAGGGACCTGACCACGCACTGTGCTGCATTCTCCGTTCCCCTGGAGACCGGTCTTGTCTCAGCATTTCTCTGTAGTTTTGTTTGCCTGATGAGCTGAGAACCCAGCTGCTCCTGCACTGACAACTTGAGCCGTAACTTGAACCATAACCCCACCGATCTCTGTGAAGTGAATCTGCTTTGGTGTCAGAGTGGTCTGGCTGTGCACTGTGCTTCAGCTGGCTCCTGTAGGTACAGGCCATAGCTAAATAGGCATTTGAAAAGCTGACCCTGTGAGAGCAGCCCCCAAGGCCAACCTGCTCAAGGGAAGCTTAAGCCTTTGTGACTCAGTGCCACTTCAGAGTGTCTCTACTGTGTTAAAACGGTGTCATGCAGCAGCAGTGTGGGTACAGAACCACTTCTGGCTGCGAAGCCTTCTCCTTCCAGAAGGGAAGAGGGCAGCAGTCTATAAAGGAAACTGCATTTTTTTTCTCTCTTGCAAGTATTTGGCCGGTGCCTCCAATAATGTGAACCACTAATTAGTAGAATGAGGTAGGGACTCTGGTTTATAGCACTACTTTCTGATCTCTGTTTCCACTCAAAGCTGAGAGGCTTTGCTTTGCTCGACTTCTGTTGTGACCTGGTGTTTGCTCACAGTGCAATTAAACACTTTGCAAGGTGGATGGACAGTGTGGTTGTCTTCTTGGGGGAGGGGGGGAAGAGGGGAGCACTTAGAGGAGCAGTGTGATGTAGCAAGGTTCTTCTGGTGTGCAAGGAGAGGCTGGAGCCTTGTGCTGGGAGCTCCACCATCCTGGCAGTTGCCTTAGCACTTCCTGGGCTTGAGGAGCAAAGTGCAAGGCAGGCACATCCCAGAAGCCCCTGCCTCACTCACCTCAGGGTGGTGTAGGGTAGTCTACAGCCTGTTACCTATTGCTAATGCATTCTTTGCAGCAAGTGGGGCAACATTTGCTCACTTGAGTGCAGGTTTCACCTCCTGTGACATGCACTGCCACCAGCATTACACGCCTGAAGATGCATCCCAGCCCTGCTGCAGGGTACACTGGTTGCTGCTCTTCCAGCAGCCAGGCCCGGTATTATTTCCTGAGCCCTTGGGGCAGGAAACAAACCAGCATTCAAATCACAGGCTTTGTTTTAAAGAAGATGAAGACAATGTAACTGCTTCACACAACTGGAAGCCTTCCTCCTTTTAACTGCTTCATTGTCTCAAAGGACCTGTTTTTAAGGGGTGTGAAAGACAGACATGCATTACGAACTTCAACACCTAATAGCAATGCCCTGTGGAAATCAGTTACCTCATAGTTTGCCCCCAGGGTGGGAACCCAACCCAGCATTGCAGCTCCATACCTGGAAGGCAGCACAGCCAGACCTGCAGCACGGTGCCAGCTGGTGGCAGGGTGGCACAGGCAGAGCATCACAGGCACAGGTCCTCCCAGCAAGGAAGCTTTCAGGGGAAAGCCCCAACTAAACACACCAAGATCTACAACAAAACACCAGAGGGTGCAGATCCCAAGAGCTGAGCCAGTTCAGACTGGAAGAAAGGCATAAAATAAAGACATGAGCAGCAATGCAGCAGTCTGAACGCATTCCCCCCCAGCCCAGGGCCAGGCCGTGAGCCACTGCTCCCCCAAAGAGACAGCGAGGCACTGTGATGAACACTTTTATTTACAAATATAATTAAAAGCTCTGACAGTTACTCATGCTCTTCCTTTGAACCTGAAAAACGTTTTTGCTTTTTTTTTTGCTGTTTTGTTTTCTTTGTTGCTTTTTTTTTAAAATTTTTGTTGTTTTTTTTTTATTTAAAGTGCATGCAAAAGAATTAAAGCCTTTTTTTTTTGTTTTTTTGTTTTGTTGGTTTTTTTTTTTTTTTTTTTTTTTTTTCCATCTTTTTTTTTTTTTTATTGTAAGAAAATACACAGTTTGAAAGTGTGAGTAATGCGATATTTATGACCGAAATCATGGGAGACCGGGGGAGGATTCGGGAGAGGAACAGAAACATCAGAAAATAAAGCAATAGGATGGGCCAAAAGAAAGAGAAAAGAAAGGAGCGGGGATGGTGTGAGAGACAGCGCCGAACTGCAGGGACTGAAGCGGAAGGGAGGAGGGGAGGGAAAAGGGGAGGACAGAAGTAAAAAAATTTCTGATCAGAGAAACAGTTAAAATACAATATGAAAATAAGTAAAAGCTCTCCTTAAATTCCTTCTATACACAAAATACACGATTTGACAAAGCCCAATTTGTGCTACTGGGATCCCGCGGGCTCGTTTCTAAGTGTATTCGAACATTCTCCGCGACAGCAGAAAATGATTTATGATACAATCAAGAGTAACGCCGAGGAGCGAGGGCTGCCCTGCCTGGCACGGTGCTCCTACAAAGCGCCAGGGCTTCGCCCACCCCCCTCCCCCACAAAGTAATAATATGTCACCACTGATATGTACAGCACGATTCCGTGGTTGGTGGTTTTTTTTTTTTTTTTGTCTTCCTGTAAAATGTATCAAATTTTTTTTTTTTTTTTTCACAATCTTTAATAAAATTTTTTTTTCTTATTATTATTTTCATTATTCCTGATGAATAAATACCAAAAAAATAAAAATAAAATAAAATTATGCAGCAGCTAGTTAAGGTAAGGCTGCGGATTTCGTCTCTCTCCCCCTGGGTTTGTATCTATCACTTATTTTTTTTTTTTTGCTTGTACTTTCAGAGATTGGTGGAAAAATGAGTGATTGCTCCAAAGCAACAAACATCCACTTGGGTTTGGTTTTTTTTTTTTTCTTTTTTTTTTCTTTTTTTTCTCCATTAAAATCGTCTCCAAAGTTTTTCACTGAAACATTTTTAATCATTGCACAGAGACATCAATACTGTGACATACTATGGAAAAGACCGCCAGGAGCCGTCCTGCACCGGGACTTGACACAGGGGGAAAGGGGACCCCTGATGGAGTAAGAATATACAGGCACTAGTCCGACACGATGTCAGTAAGAGAGACAGAAAGAGAGAGAGCACGCCCGTTAACATGGGGAATGTTGCTTTTGCAAGTTTTGTACCTATTTTGTTTGATTTTGTCTGGTTTTTTTTTGTTAAATGGCAAAGAAATTTCGTCTCATCTATAGTCCTCCTTGGGATAATCTAATGTGACCAAATTCCCAAAGCCCATTCGTAAGCTCTCCATGTCAAACGTTTCAATCTCTCGCTCCTGCCTTTCCAACAGAAACTTGATCCTCTCGCTGCGTTCCTTCTGGAGGGCGGCGAGCTCCTCTTCAATCTGCAAGAAGCACAACCAGCACAGCCCCTCAGCAGCGCCCTCAAACACACACAGCCCTCTGCAGGCCCCCGCCGGGCACCAACTACAGCCACATGCACTCAGGCAGCAGCTGCTCGCTGCCAGCAGCCCGCCCCAAACCCACCTTTTGTTCCAGATGTGCCCTGCGCAGTGACACCCTCTGCTCCAGCTTCTGGAGTTCTCTTTCGTGCTGTGCTTCTGTCTGCATCTTAATTTTGCTCTGGTACGCGTTGAGGAGCTCCATCTCCTGCTGGAGTTGCAGTCTCAGGGCTTGGCATTCCGCTTCTTGGGCCTCGTCCAGTCGCAGCTGTGAGACAGAACACGTCGTGCTGCAAGGACTGGTGGCCCGACTGCACCCACAGCCCTGCAGGCCCACAGGCAGGAGGGCAGGGATGCTGCACCTACCGCTTGCGAGGCCATCATCTCGTTGATGCTCTGCTCGTACTGCTCCGCCAGGATGGCGAGCTTCCTCGTCTGCTCGTCCTTCAGACTCTTCAAAATTGTCTTGTGCTCACTCTTTGGAGTTACTTCCAGCTGGTGATTCTTCAGTGCTTTGTACTGCTTAGTTTGCACTTTGCACGTGTCCTGGAACTGCTTTTTGATCTGCATTTCCATTGCCTGCCAAGGAAGGAACGATGTGAAGAGCACAGATTGCTTTGGGAATGCAGAGGTCACAGCGTGCCCGAACGGACACAGCCCTGAGGCACAACCACAGCTCCCCCGTGCTCTGCATTTCTCCTGCTCTGTGCACGCAGCGATCAGCTCGAGGGCAACTCCAGTGTGTGCTGAGCTGCCACTGACCACAGGCCTGGGCCAGGAACAGGATCAACCAAACCTCCTTAGCCCAGGACATCAGTCTTCTACTGCTGCCCCCTGCCTCCCGCACAGTGCAATGGCCTTGCCTCTGAGGCCTCCCGTTTTGCTAGCCTCCATGAGCTGCCTCTCCTCACTACAGACACTACACAGGGACAGCCGACCTGAGAACCTGTGAGAGTGTGAGGAAATGAACAAAAGCACTACGCTTTTTCAGACATTCTGAGGAAGAGAGCCATCCCCCAGGGCAGCTCTGAACCCGGACAGAGCACAGGGCTCAGCACACCCGTGTTCGCTCCCCTTGTTGATTTTTAAAGCAAGGAAGCATCAGCCAACCCCTTTCCATGCTGAGGTCTGTAGGCTAACATGAGCGAGAGCGGAGGATGGCATGGACTATCAGGAGCAAATCCTGTCATACCTCGGTAAGGAGCAGCCTATTTTTATGGGCAGTCTCAATTAACACAGCATTTAACAGAAATCCTCGGTGAGCTCTGCTACAATAGCTTGCAAATTCCTCATACCAGTGCAGCTCTGAGCAAAGGGAAGGGATGCAAGGGAGAGCACGGTGGAGAATGCTGGTTCTGCGGCACAGGTGCTGCTTGAGAAGCCTCAGACACACAACCTGCCTGCCCACAAAGCACGGCAGGACACAGGCTGGGAGGGAAGGAAAGCTTCCAGCACCTTCAGGTTCTTTGGTTGCTGCCGGAGCTCCATGAAATGCTTCCTGTGCAGCTCCCGCTCTCGTCGCTTGTTGTATTCCAGCTGATTCTCAAGCTCAGTCTGGTGCTGCAGCCGGATCAGGTCCATTCGCAGCTTCTGCAGCGTGTGCAGCTGCCTGTATTCCAGCTCACGCGTCGACTCGTCGTGCCGGATCAGCATGGCGTGCTCCATTTCTTTCTGGGTCCGCTTCTTGTTCAACTCCTGCACGAGAGCACAGCAGAACACCAAAAAAAAGGTGAATTTGCAAGGCTGGCTGCTCGTGTCACTGCCCCAGATGGCATCGAGCTCTTCCAAGTGCGCCACCATGGCACCGTGGGAGCACTGCTGATGACCTGGCGTGGCTCTGTAACTCACACCAAGGCACCTCCCAGGTCCCCCAGTGGCCGTCCAGCAGGTGGCACTGGGGCCACACACAGCCCTCTGCTGCGGCTGCTGCAAGTCCCAGAAATTTCTAACTCCTCCTGGGGTACTGAAAGCTGGGGGGGACCGACGGCCATGCCCACAACTGGAGGCCTTTCTGTCTGTTTCACATTTCCCCAGGCTCCTGTCAGATGATGGGAGACGAGGCTTCTTATACACTAATTACTAATGGCCAAAGAAGTATTCAGCTCCAAAGCACACTGCATAAGAAAAACTACCTCATCTGCCACCAGATACAGGTGATTTTTGACCCCACGTACAGTACATTTGATAAAATGATGACATATCCCAAGTCTTGTGCTACTTTGCAATGCACACAATTGTTTCTGCACACAGCGCCCTGCAGGTCCAAGAAAACCTTCAGCACGCTGTAAACCAACAAGCAGGAAGATAACTGGTGCTGAATGCTGTCATTATCTCTGTCTCAAGGTATTGCCAACAACCTGCAGAGCCACGAGCTGAATCCGGCTCAGGTGAGCAGTGATTCCAGCTGTACCCTCAGTGGTGCTCTGCTGACCTTGGCAGACGGTCTGCTGGTACATCTCTGCTCCAGCTCTCAGCTTACCAATTCGTCACTACACTTCATGCTAGCCTAAGGCACAGCAGGGGCTGCCTGGCACTATGTATGCACACAGTGCCCAGCACATGGAGGGCTCAGTGTTGGCTTGTCTAACAAATTCCTGCAGCAGAAGCAAAAATAACTAATTATTCTGAGCTTTTGCTTGCATGTTGTAATCCCACTGCACTTCTCAACATCAGCACCTGCAAATATCCACTCCAAACCTGCTGGCTCTAACTGTGAAGACGCTGCACGTGCTCACATTTAAGCAAGACTTGCACCCTGACAGCCAAAATAAAGATAAGGACATGCTGCAGTGCGTTCCATTTGCAGCACATGGCAGTGTGTGTTCAGTTGGGATGTGTGCCTTGGCCTCAAAGCAGGCCAGCCAGCTGCTCCTGTGCCCATCTCACACCTGGTTTCAAGTCCAGTGTGAACAAATGAAAGCACTGCAGGCCTCACGCTTTTCCACTCGCACAAAAACAACCTCTTGCTTACCTGAAACATCAAAGGTAAAAAAACAACCAACATTTTAAAAGAGTTGTTTAAATTCAAGCTCCTGATCCAGTGAATTTGAGCTCATCAGTTAAGTGTGTGGGGAATCTGATGGCAGCAGAATGAATGTGTGGATATCAGAACAGGTTGACCACTTGCTCAATCTCAGCCTTTGCTGAAGCACCTTCCCATCTCACAGTCCTTCCCTACAAGTAATGCTCTGTCAAGATTTCACATGCTATACTGAAAAATAGATATATAAAAAAAAATCTAGGAGCAACAATTCCTTTTCCAAAGCGGTATTTAACTCCCAGCAGCCTGAAAGGCTGAAGTTATTACTGTTTCATTACATGTTTTAAACATATGTTTACTTCAGCCAACAAGCAGAGCTCCTCATACGATGCCCTTCCAGCCCTCCTATCCTACAGCTGGCTGTGATGCTCAGCATGGGCTGTGCTGTGAATGAAGCCCTCCCCCAACAAGCCTAGGGGGCAGGAGCTCAGATCAATCCCTCAGGCCCAGAGTGGGTGGCTCACATGTTTCTTTCTGCAAGCCACTTATGCCACCCTCTTCCATTAATAAATAGAAGCAGCCTGGGAGGTGCCTTGGTGTGAGCGCCAACTACATTTCTGTACAGAAAACAGGTTTCCCAAACACATTTCCTACACTTTTCTCAGTTCTGTTTGGCAACTGAAAACACAGAGATCTAATATCACAAAGCTGCTTTACAGACACAAAGGTACAATTTCAAGAACTGTGTAGGAAAGCAACTGAAGAGTGCCATACTTCCCGAATGTTCTGCTGCTCCAACTCGTGCCTCTTGATCATCGTTTTTCTCTTGAAGAAACGGCAGTTTTTGTCGTAGTAGAGTCTCTGCTGGCTGAGAAGATGGGCCTCCTCTTCAGCCTGTGTGTGCTGCAGGTTCTCTTTGTGTTTGGATATTCTTTCCTGCTTCTCTTTCTTCGGTGTGCTGTGGTCCTCGTTCATTTCCTGCACGCACAGAGTCAAAAACAAGGCTCCTTTTAGCATCACTGTGACACAGAACCTGGAGAACCATCAGTCACTGGGCACTCCTCCACCATTCAGTTCATGCAAGGGCAACAAATGCAGAGCCCAGGCTGTCACCCAGCTCTGCCATCTCTGTCACCTCTAGAGCTGCACTGCTACCTCCAAGAGGAGCAGGGAAAAATGCCCAGTAAGAACAAACAGCTTAAGGTCTGCACAGTGCAGCAATGAGAATGCAGAAAACACAACTGCAGGGGAGGTCTGTCTGTCCAGGAAAGGGATCTGAATCCTTGGCTCCCTGTACCAGCTTTACAAAGGAGTCCAGCCTGGACTTAAGTTTCCCTCGTTTCAATGGGACTGAAGCTCAAATCTGTTGAATCAATTGCTATACCCTTTATCCCCCCTACCTTCTTAACTACAAATGATTTTGCTGGGGACAGTTTGTGACAGCCACTGGCTGAACACTAAGTTACTGATGTCTTTTTCTCCAGTTCATGTAAATAATCCCAAGGCTTTTATTCAAGTGACATCTAGATCACTGCTCCGATTGCTTACTCTGTGGGGAAAACAGATGAGGAAAAGGAAGAAGAAGAATTCTCTGTGAATTGCTGTTTCCCCTCATGATCCTGAGCTTCAGAGATTCCACTCCATGACATATCATGCAGGCTCCTCCAGCATGCTTCAAGATTATTCTAGAAATGCTGCCAGATGACCCCAGCTCCTGACAGTTTACTTGCTAGGAGTCTAAATTTGCTTCCATGTATGATGGCATCCTAAACCCCTGGGCTGGCCCAGGTTAATCAAAAGGAAAGTCTAGTTCATGTTCATTCCACACCCCTTCAGCCCTGAAAATGACAGCAGCTTGCCTCTTTAATCTTTTCCTTGCAAAGCTTGTATTGTTTCTTCTGACTTTCTAAAAAGGTCGCCAGGTCTTTCTTTTGCTGAGCCAAAATCTGTTGCTGGAATTTCTTTTCATCTGCTGCAGCTGTCTTTGCCTGCAAGGCACAGAGAAAGAGAAAAAAAATAGGGGTGAAGGTGCAAGCACTGAATCCAGAATCCAGCACAAATCAGTTTTCTCTATGCATTTTTGGTCTGTCATTCTCCCATCACATGTAAGACAAAGCCATGAATATTTGGCCAAATGAAATCTGCTCCCACGTAAATAAGAAAACAGAATGCCCACACACATTTAAGAGCCTTCCTTTCTTTTCTCTCCACCAGAGCCACCTCAGAGGGTCAAAGTCCACTAACTGTACGGAATAACGGGTTGACTTTATACAGACTGACAGCAGGCTGCCAGGTTACAGCTTTGCAGCTGCCACAGCCACTAGGAGAACCCCCTGCCAGGTGCCCACAGGTGTCCCCCAGCCAGCAGTCATCACTGCTTGATGCCAATGCCGTCCACCAGCACTCCATGTGTGGCTGTGAAGCTGTTCCAGTAACTGACCAAGGCAGCTCCAGACAGTAACCATACCAGCTGCTCACAAACATGGGTTTCAAGCACTACTTCCACTGCCTTTCCCTTCAGAGCTGTACGCCCTTCTCAGTCACCTCACCCGCCTGGGGAGCCCGCGCCGGCACTCACCTCCTTCTCCATCACAGCCACTTGCTTCTTGGCCAGCTTCTCCAGCTCAATGGACGAGTTGTTGGCATGTGTCTCCACCTCCTTCTGCAGCTTGAGGCGGTGCTCGTCCATCTCGGCCTTCAACTTGTTTTCCAGGGCGATCAGCTGCTTCTGGTGCTGGCGCCGCATCCGCTTATATCCTGACATCTGTTCCCGCAACTCGTTCTCCTGCTCATGCTCATGGATCTGCCTTGTAACCTGAGGTCAGCAAATGGGAAAGAAATGCTACGTGGCCCTTCTTGACTGCCTCCTCATGAACTGCTTACCTGTAAAGAACACTGCGCTTTGCTGCACGTCAACTCTTGGAGGTCGACTTGCAGGGAGCGCCGCTCCAGGTTTCAAAGGGTGCTGGTTTCTAACTCTACAACTCGGGTCAAAAGGTTTTTCCCTCCTCAATCCTCCCCCACCTTCCCAAGCATTCTATGTGGCATCTCCACTGCCACAGCCGAAAACACCACATTCGGAAGAAAGAAAACAGGTTGCACATCACTGTGGGCAATACTGGAGGAGGTCTGCAAACAAAGGTGCCTGCTGTACAACCTTCCTTGGAGACAGGCTTCAAATCCCAAAGGTTACTTGGACTTACAAGATGGCACTGCTATAAGGAACTCGCCCCCATCCTTGGAAGCTCCCCGCACGGTCCCTCAACACCTATTTCCTGCTATGAGCCACCTCCTTCAAAATTGCTTCTTAAAATTCAAGACTGAGCTCATTCCCTACCAGAATTGAAAGTTTTCTAACAAGGGAACGCTGTTCTGGAACTGTGTGCTCTTGACAAGATTGATCAGATGGTCTAAGCAGATTTTAAACCCCGCTCAGCTGAAACAAACTCACAAGTTCCACATTCATTTCCATGCCTAAGTGCATCCCTGTGAAAGGCAGAAAAAAAACCCCAGGAAGTCGAGCCAAAATTTTTCAGAAGAAAACACGGATGGTAATGCTTCCATTTTAAAAGATGAAAAGTGTCCAAGATTGTTTTTTTTTTAATTGAGAATACAGACTCAGGAACTTCACGTGTAATGATCTGCTCATCTTTTATAGGACAACCCCAAAACCCTCTCAGCATACAGGTAGAGGTAAGTAAGAGGGGATGTCTCCTTCACACCCGACCCAAAGCAGCAGAGTTCAGCCCTATTGGAGCCTTATGAACCAACAGCCCTTCCTGCAGCCTGCAGGAGTGCAGCCTTCCTGGAGAATTTCTCCATAGGCAGCCAAGAGGAAGAACTGGCACCTACCACAGCACTGCTGTCATTTGAAGGTCATTTTTCAGAGATCTTTAAGATAAGTTCAGGCCTGGCATGGGATGTACACACAGACCTGAGAAGGCTGAAGCCAACGGAAGGAGAGCAGCTGCTTTCCTGAGAGCCAACCAAGCAGTTCTGCAGGACTGTAACTGCAGCAGTTGCTAAGCTCTGACATCAACCAGCGAGTTCGGCAGCACCATCACTGTGTCACCAACACCAGGGAGGAGCGTGAAGAGGTCAGGAAGAGCCTTGCATGGCCTTTACCCTCAAATGGATTGACAGCAATTTACAGCAAGGAGTCGCCATCCAAGACAATAATGGCCAGTCCTGGAGCAGAAACATGTCATGAGAGGACTGAGCCAAGGAAACGGAAGGCCTGTTTCCCCTGCACCCTTCCTAAAGCAGGTTGGAGCTTGATGATCCTTGAGGTCCCTTCCAATCCAAGCCATTCTATGATAAAGGCAACTGTAGAGAGAAAGCAAACATCTGTGCAGAGAAAACACAGAACGAGCCCTGTGCCATACTGCACTCCAGCACCACACTGGCAAAGCCAAACATCAACCACAGGAAGTGCTGATGCACAGATCGTATCCTCCCCAAGGAATTTGGGGATGTTATTTTCAAATTGGCTGGACTAAACACATGAAACTGGAGTAGAGCTTCTCTAAGAAATCAGACCTGCTAATGATAAGAGACAGATGTAGCCAACATGTAGACAAGAATCCAGCATTTCACATGTATGCTGTTTGCTATGTTAAGCAAGGTAAGCTTAGGTTGGATATCAGGAAAAACTTCTTAGCAGAAGGGGTTGTTAAGCACTGGAATAGGCTCCCAAGGCAGGTGGTTGAGTCACCAGCCTGGATGTGTTTAAAAACTGTTTGGATGCGGTGCTCAGGGATGTGATTTAGAGGAGGGTTGTTAGAGTTAAGGTCATGTGGTCAGATCATGGTTGGACTTGATGATCTTTAAAGGCTTTTCCAACCTGAGCAATTCTAAGGTAAGACTTCCAGTAAGCAGGCTTGGCTGGGGCCTGGCACATGTGGCGACCCCCAGGCAGGAGCCAAGGATGTGCCTGGATGGGCACTGCCTGCAGCCATGGGAATGCTCAGTGCCAAAGCAGACTGCAAGAGTCTAAGAAACACAGAGCTGAAAATCAGTTATAAAGTATTTCGTAAAAGTAGCTCCATAGGTTATGATGGGAAAAAAGATGACACAGGAAATGCTTATCACCAAGTTTGTTCTTTACCTAGCCAGAAAATGTCAGCACTCTTTAAAGCAGAAAACTGTGGTTTCCTGAAGCCCCGCTCAAAGCACGGCGCAATCAGTCCGGTCATCAGCAGAACCAAAGCTCTGCATAAAACAGAGCAGCTTCCATTAAGGTGTGACATTTTCTCAGTTTCTTATCTCTCTGCATCCTTGGCATACACAGAACTGAGACAGACAGATGCCTTCTCCAACCTACTCTCACACACAGTTCACTCTTCACATAAAATCCAAAGTTACTCTTATTCACTCTCCAAGATTTTCAGCTTTACGTAAGGAAGCTGGGCTCACAACTCCTCCAAAATGGCACTTCTTTAGAGATCCTTCTTCATCTCATCGCATTGCTCAGATGAGACACCGAGTTTTCTCCTAAAAAGAAGTATTTTCACCTCTCGAAACACCGTGTCTTCCTTGCTGGACGGAGGCAGAGGACTGAGCAAAACGCCATCCACCAGCAGCCCTTCTCCCACTGAGAACTTTGAGATGAGAAAAAACAAGTGCAGCATTTTAGGGCAAAGACCTCAATAGACAGCAGCCAGATGAGCTGATGAGAAATCCAACACCTGGAGTAAAACGTCACTGTGCAGCAGAAGAAGGTTGAAGACAACAGGCACTGTGTAAATGCACCAGGAGTCGGTGCACTTGGATGGTCACATCCAGAGGCTGCTCCCATGTACCCAGGCATTTGGCTTCACAGACTCAGGATGAGATCACGGAACACTTCTGCTGGCATTTCCATTTCGAAGAGAATGCCAAGGCCTCCGACAGCATCCCCACTGTTACATCATTTCACTTGATTCATTTGAAAGCTACGACAGCAGCTATCGAGGAAATGCAAGAAGTGATAGAGAGTTAAAGGGTCAAGCATGACCCAGAAATGCAAATCAGTGCCTCGCTGCACGTATTTAAAAATACACCTTTCACTGGAAGATGTTGATGTGCAGTCTTATCAGCATGCAGAACACCCAGCCTTCTTTTTCAACACAGCTTTCCCAGCTTCAAGGCTGAGATCGGCATTCGCAGTGACTGAAGATGGTCCAGAGTGACCATTAAAACTGCTGCCTGAATTCAGCACAAAGGTAAGAGTTTGTTTCAAAAGGCAGGAGCACTCCTTCAGCTTTCTGAACCCTGTTTGTCCTTTTCATTTATTTATTATTATTTTAAGTAATTTTTATATGCATACGTTATATACAAGTAATATCAAAGCATCAGTGACAGTCTGGAAAGGTATAAAAGGTACATCCACAGCCTGACCTATGGGTGCCATGGGAGCGTGGGTCTGCCCGCAGGCACAGCCCAGCAGCCCTGGGTTCACTGCTTTCCTTCCCCCTGCAGTGCTGCCCTCCTCTCCTGTTTGAGGTGCTGGTCAGCAATGTTTTTACACCCAAATACCACCCTGCTACAGTGAGTTTGGGCTCAAAACTCCCATTTTCTGATGCTCCCGATTCCCTGCAGTGGAGGCTATGTGCCTCTCAGTGCCCAAAAAGCAGTGTTAAACCGCTGAGGAGCCAACTGACCGTCAGCAGCAATGAGGGAACTACCAAAGCATGCTGGCTCCCTTGATTGTTTATATAAAATCTTGCCCACAGATATTGAAGAAGGAGACAAGGGGCAGGTGTGAGTTTTCTCTTGGCCAAAGCAGTACCAACACTGGGCCACCCACTGGTCCCCTCCATCCAGAGGTAACACACAGAGATAAAGAGAAGAGTGTAGTGCATTGGCAGCCACAGCAGCACCTCAAAACCCAGCACCTGTACCGGCACTCTTCCTGTTCTGGGGCATTGGTTTCAACTTGGAATTTCTTCTAGGTTTCCATTTTGGAGCACACAGAGGTAAAAATGGAAAGCCCAGCTCTACACACGTTGAAATTAAGTGAGACATTTCTGCTGCAAGCATGATGAAATTACACCCACACCATGCAACCTAAGGACATGGTAATAACCCCGTAATAGCCAGTGATGGTTTGGGGAAGCTCTCTCAGTGCTGGGAAGGGGGCAGGTACACATGTGATGGGGACAACAAAGCTTCACATGACACACAGAGCCACCTGCTGCTCCATCAGCCTGAGGATAACAGCCAGCTGACAGCAGGACTGCCCCATGTCCCAGAGGATGCTGTGCATGGAGTTCACTTCAGTGCAGCACTGCAAGCCACACTGAGCGCATTCCACAGAAAACAAGACGAAGAACAGCTGCCCAGAAAGCTCAGCACCTTTTTTACCCACTATTAATTTCATCCTAATAGTCATTTGGTAAGTGAAACAGAGGGATTTAGGGCAGCCAAGTGACCAGGTGAGCTGCAGCCCCACAAAAGGCTGCCATGGGGAACAAGGAGCTGCCTTGGGGCACTGCTGCCTTCCCCAGAGCTCTGAGGACTGGGAGGACCTCACAGCCTGTATTCTTGTGCCAACATCTGCCACCAAGCTCCCAGCAACACTTTGCCATTGGGAGCCACCCGGATAGTCCAGGGATGACACATTTGAGGAAGAGAGGAGTTATGGACTCTGCAGGACACATGTGGAGTAAGAGATCACACACGTGTTCAACACACACACCCATCTGCCCATCACACCAGGTATCTGTTTGGATGGTGTTGCTCGAGACATTGATGGCTTCTTCCTTCCTGCCAATATAACTGTCTCCTACACGCAATGGTGTCGGCACCGTGCTGTGTGCACACATGAAATACAAATGTGCAAGGCCTGCAAGGTCTGCAGGAGAGCAGAGCTGCCACATGTGGCAGGTGTGCAGCGTGAACCTCCATCCCTCACATTTCTAGGTCACTCCTTTGGTAAGGGGGAGGAGAGCAGCGGGGGGAGCAGGCGCTCAGCCCCAGGGAGCACTCGGGTGCCGTTACAGGAATGCCCCTGCAGAAGATGGAACTCGGATGCCCTGCCCCAGATTTCAGCCTGCAAAGCGTCTGGTGGCGGGTCTGACAGCCACGGCGTCACTGTGGGTTGTAACAACGGCAGCAACCACCGTACAGAAAAAAAAAATGTGGCCGCTGCTGTTTCTCTCGCTTGAGAGGCTCCAGCTGTGGTCGCAGACACACCGCTGCCTCCTGCACACAGAGAGACTGGGAGCTGTGCAGGGGGGGAAACAAGAAATGGTGGTGCTGAAGGGAGAAAAAACCATTCAGCCGGGGCGAAGGCAGAAGGGGAGGGCTCGCTGTTGTAATTTCGGGTTGGTCCGGGATGATGTCATAACACCCAGCAAGTGCCAGGCCGAGCGGCGGCACTTCCCAGAGCTCCATCCATGTGACCTCCAACGCCGTGGGGCTGCAACACGTCCCACTCCGTGTCCCTGTGCCTCCCAGCCCTCTCCCTGCCCCTCTCTCCCACCCGTGAGCCCTCCGGTGCCCGCAGCCGTGCGGGGCCGGGCGGGAGGCGCGGCTGTAACTCCGGCAGCACACACCCCTCTCGCTACTACAAAGGCGTCCACAGAAATCCCATTTGCAATAGTACAAATCTGGGTTCGCCCCATCCCCCTGCTCTTTGTAAGCTGCTGCAGCCCGGCGATGCTGCCCGCGAGATGCGGTCACCGCGCTGCTGCCTGAGATAAATGAATGAATGAATGAATGAGGAAGAAAAAATATATTTCAGCAGCTCGCCCTGCAAACGGCAATCTTATTGTTCCCAACCCATCTGCATTTCCACGGCATCCAAACGTATTCCACGCAAGCACACCCAGCCGCGGTTTGTGCACATGCAAATAAGCACATTCGTTAACATGAACGGCTCTAACAAAGGAGACGGGTGGGAAAAAGGGAAAAATAACCTGAGACGATGTGAGCTTCACCCACAAACGTGGCTGATTCCACATCTGCTGAAAAGATATGCAGCGTGAAAGCACAGGCATTCCATGCATTCGACACTTCCCCATTCACACACACAGCCAGAACACCACCCGGTGCAGCACCGAGTTGCTATGCCAACAGAAAGGAAAAAAAAAAAAAAAGAAATAAAAATTAAAGAGAGGAAAAACAAAAAACAAGAATAATAAGAAGAAAAAGGATTCTTGACCCCTTCCCGGAGAGACAGGGAGATGCAGTGGAGCAGAGGAAGGGGCTGCTTACCAAAGATGCTGATTTGATCGTGGCAAAGCGCTCTCGGTTCCGGTAGTGGAGGGCCTGATTCTGCACCGACTGGGTAGGCCGCACCTCAGGCCTGCGATCCCTGTGGCCCACCTCATCCCTTATAAATACATGATCCTGCAGAAATGGATAAAAACAAGGAGAAAGTCCAGCTGTGCTCTTTCCTCGGCGGCTGCCTCTCTCTCAGCCCTCTCTCTGCACAAGCACGGCTGTTTGAAATGCATAGTTTAGCTCTCTGCTAGCCCCTGCAGCTCCCACGGTACGAAATGAATAAGCAACACATTGCAGCTCCGGCTCGCCGTGTCAGCTGATCGCTAGCGGGATGCCTCCTCAATCCCTGCCAGGGATTTTTTTTTTTTTTTGTGCTTTTTTTTTTTTTTTTTTTAAAACCCCCACATTACAAAATTTAAAAAAAAAAAAAAAGAAGAAGCGCTGCCGAGTGACCGGAGCTCTTCAAAAAGCTTGGCCGAAAGCACCGCAGCCCAGCGATCCCTGGAGAAACGTGACTCCCATCTCGATGGCTCTCGGCCGCCTCATTCATTCATTCCCCCGGCAGCTCGGGGCTGTGTCCCGCGCCCGCTGCCTGCTCCCGCATCCCGCCGCCACTCAGGGATCCTGCTTTCCAGTCATGATCCCGCACGCTTCTAGCACTTTCTCTCCACAGCCCACAAAGGATTTTTTTTTTTTCCTTCTAATTTTTTTTTTCTTTTTTTTTTTTCTCTCCTTTTTCCCCCCCTTTAAAGCAACAGCTCACAGGTTTTAGCACAAATGCTTTTCCCGTGCAGCTTCCCCCTTGGCTTGCTGGCAAACAGCCATGAACACAGAAAGGTGGCAGCCAGCAGCCCTTGTGCCTGCAGGATGTGCCCACAGCTACCAGCACCAGCTGGGTCACCAGCACAGGTTCGGTATGGCCATGACCAACTTGGGAGTCTTCCTGAATGACAATCAGGTTTCTAGCTGGCATGGGTGCAAAGGAAGGCGCTGCCCACTTCTACAGCCCTACAGTAGAGGCATGTATCCTCTGTATGGAGCACAGCAATCACCCGTGGGTTGTGCAGGTGTCTGTGGGCGACCACACATCTCTGCTGCCCGCCGTACCACCACCAAGCAGCCCATGCACAGTGGCCCTTTCCCCATGGCACTTCTCTCCCACACCAGAGGTTTCTTTCCCTGGTGCTCTGCCACTCCTAGATTGGACCGGCACAAATTCAACCACTTTCGTAGGATCATAGAACTGTTAAGGTTGGAAAGATCACTAAGGTCCAACCCCAACCCATGCCTGTGACTGCTCTAGGCCACGTCACTCAGTGCAATAGCTGTCCTTTCCTTGAACACCTCCAGGGACGATGACCTCCAGCTCCCTGGGCAACCTCTGCCAATGCATCACCACTCTCAGAGAAGAAATTGTTCCTAACAACCACCCTGCCCCTCCCCTGGTGCAACTTGAGGCCATCACCTCCCACCCTATCACTGTATATATATGCTTTCCAGCAAAAAGCCAACAGGTAGAGAAGCGCTGATGTAAAGAACCAAACCACACATTGATTTTAAATGTTTAAAACAGACTCCTTTTCTCCAGCCCTTCACTTTGAGCCCCACACAACCTTCCCTTGCCTTGGCGTGGAGAGCAATGGCTGAGACCACCACTGCACCACAGCTATAGCAGCTCTTCTAGCTACAGGGACATCCCTTCCATAGCACTAGTGAATCGATGCAGAGGGCAATTGCATTTTCTTTTGTTATCCTTACACGGGGCTTTTTGTTGCACATCCTCAGCAGGAGGAGACAGCATTACAGAAGGTCCATTACTGGCAATGGGGCAGATCTTAGATTTTCAATCTGTGCAAGTTCAAAATGACAGAGAGGGTGCTTCCACGTTGTGATGAGGAAGCTAAGTCTGAGACTGTTACAGTCAGACCAAAAAAAGCAGCAATTAAACATTTATACTTCAACAGCATCACTCAGTTGAGACTCACGGGTTCACTGGAAGGGTACCAATGCCACGGGCTCCTACAGCTCTGCCACAATCTCTTCTAGCAAGAAGGTGTAAGGACTGAAACACAATCCCAGGACTGTATTTGAGGCTGACTGGCTGCTAATATCACCTCTTGGTTTGATATTCCTGCTGCCACGTTGGGAGCCTGCAGCCCCAGCAGTTCAGCTGAGCCCTGCAGGGATGGACCTGGCTGACCCAGGGCTCTCAGGGCTCCTGCAAGCATTGCTTCATGTGCACACATGGTTCTGAAGTAGGCCAGGGCAAAGGGAACAGAGACAGCAACTGCAAACTGACACTGGAGTTACCTGTATGCTCAATAAAGCTAAATAAAAATCCTGTCCTAAAGATTCTGTACAAGATTTAGATGTCTTAACCACAAAGGACTGAAGAGATGCAGAAGGTTGGGAAAGATCTTAGCAGTCTTTTCCAACCTTAGTTCTATGATTCTAAGAACACAAGAGCTACAAGAGCTCTAGTAGAGCCACAGAACTGAGGTGGCAACAGGGCAAATCTTACTCATGGTTACACATCCATGTCTGAAGCAACACAGGTTCCTAAGGTCTCCTGTAGCATATATCGCTCAGCTGTCTCCCTTCTCTCCATTACGTTAACATGCAAGGGTGAATGCAAAGATTTCAACCAAGAAAGCAGCAAATCACTGCTCAAACCCAGATGGTCAGTCCCTGGAGTGAGAACCTCAATTTTACCTCCAGAGCCCCATGCTGGTTCCACCATAAGACGTCTTTTTCATCTTCCTCACAGAACAGCAGTTTTTACAATTCTGCCCCTACACCAGAACATCTACCTAACTCACCTGCCACGGCTTTTGCTTTCAAGTTGTGTTATGGACGTTCTGAGTAGGCCCCTTCTAATTACACCAACCAGATCATTTGTGTTTGCTTCAAGATGTGGGTTGTTTTGAGTGACACCACAGTGCCCTGTCCCTGCAGACACCCAAGGTGAGTTGGATGGGGCTCTGAGCACCTGATCAGCTGTGGGTGTCCCTGTGCATTGCAGGGGAGTTGGATTAGATGGCCTTTAAGGGCCCCTTCCACCTCAAAAAGTTCCGTGATTCAGTGATTCCATGAGAACAGAACCATTTCTGTAATGAAGCCTGCTCTGTGAACAGAACACTTGCTCAGAACAAGCAAGCTACAGAAGCAAATAGAAAACTCAGTAGGTACATTGGAGTTGATTTTTTCCCTACTGATGAATCAATGAGAATTTTGCCTCAGATTTTAATCACAACAAAACTGGGGAGACAGATCTATAAATTGCATTTGGTGTTTACATTCCTTTCAGTATAGAACTGCGTTGAAGCTCTTGCACCGGCAAAGCATCCAACATGAGTGCAAAACACAGAGAAAGGAGTCCCACTGTCTTCACAGCTGATTCAGAAATAACCTCCCCAACATCAAACTGATCACATCAGAACAGCCTGAAGCAGAAACAACCAAACTTGCTCCCCAGGACCGTTGGCCTGTGTGTTGCACCTTCAGTTCTGCACACCACAGATACCTTCACAAAGGCTTCGTACACGAGGAACCTCCACTTGAGGAGGACTTCCAATCTCCTGGGCAAACAGGAGAGGGAATTTCTGAGCCACAGAAAGGACTTGCACACAACTGCAGAGCACTACATACAGCTGCAGCAAATCCTTAACTTCTAAGGATTCAAAGGAGCGCCATCGTTCATTTTAATACATGGTGCTAAACGCCTCAATCATCTGCAGAGAGGTTTAAGCATCAAGAGGCTCCGTGTCCCTGACCTGCATGACCAGAAGGTACACACAGGGTCACCACTGCCTGCAATGCTCCTAGTAAAACAGCCCATCCCAGCTGGATATCTGAAAATCCTGTATAGAAACTGCTTTGATGAGGGGACACTACTGAGGAAAGCCTTGGATTCCAAGGAAGGCCTAAGATTCCAGAAAGGGAGGACGCAGGACTTGCAGCACAACTAGCAGACATTAACAGAATTTTTTTTTTCCCCCCAGCAATTTAGGATACAACTACAAACTCAATGACATAAAGAGTGACATGGTCAGTTAGGGATGGCTGTCATTATTTTCTTCTTTCCAAGGCATTTTTCTTCCAATCTACGGGTTTCACTCTGCTGACAAATAGGAGCAACCTTCGTTCCAAGCAGAAGCTCAGAAAGGCAGAGAGCAAAGCGCTGCCCCAAAGGTTCTGCCTGGTGGAAGGAGTGAGGATGTGTCCTCTTCTCATGGAGGATCCATCCCAAATCCTTGGGTACTGCTTGGTGCACAGTGGCATCTTGGCTACCCAGAGCTGCCATATAGTTAGTGGGTCTCACCTGAACACGCTGGGGCTGTGGTGCAATGAAATCCAAAGGCCTCTGACACTTTGAGCTCTGAGCCACACAAACAGCTCAGGCAGTGCAGCCATTGTGGGCATGTGCACACAGTCTGGTACATCTGGAGGTCGTTAATTAACACATTTGTGGAACACCATAATTTTACCGAGCATCCTGATTTGACCCATGTCAAAACAATCCAGCACATGACCCCATGCCCGCGTAAGGCAGACAGCTGGCTAATCGTGTTCATCTGTATTTTCTTTTTTAGCCTTTAAAGGCTGGTTAAATGCAAACCAAAAGCTTAATTTAAGCTTGAACCCCTCTGGTTCTCTGGATTTTGTTTGAGATAAGGCTCTGGGAGCATAACTGAACTCAGCACCCCTGCTTCTCACCTGGTAGAACAAAACACAGTGTGTGTGCATCCACTCACCAGGTTACAGAAGTAGTTAGAGCAAGTACAGATCGAAGGGGTTTTTCCCCAAATAAGGAATTTTACCTTGAAAACAGAATGGGATGTACGTGTGTGTAAGCCCCAGCAAATGCCCTGTTGCAATTATAGTATTTACACAGGTATTACTATATACATAATGCACAGACAAAGCAGTTTTCCATTTAAAGTTGCATTCCTCAAGGTAAGGTAATCTAAAAAAGACATATATTCAATTAAAACTGTATTTTCAACGTGGTAACGTCCTGCCACACATATTCCAAATGCACTTAATGCACGTGTACAGCAGAAGGTAACATCTGCCAACTGTGCTGACATCTGCACCTGTGCAAGGTGCCCGTTGTTAACAGCTTCATAAGGACCATCAGCAAAGCTCTGATGTTTGTGCTTCTGAAATTTCCCTAAAACATAAGCTGGAGGTGACCCACAGGTGAGTTCTTTCATACTCCTTCCCTGAAAGGTATGTAAGCAATCCTGTTTTTCCATACCATGCAACAAAACACCCAGCTGGTGTTGAAATTGTGTTTGTTCACAGTGCAAGTCCTATGTACAGTGTGCAACCATGGGACTGAGAGGATGCTCCCTCCCTTTCAGTACAAAATGGAATAACCATATTAAAGCCAACAGCACTGTGCTCCTTTAACACAAGCAATTTAGATCTGATGGAAGTGGTTCACACTTTGTTTTCATCAGCTGCAACGACACCAATCCATCAGTAATATTACAACGTATTATTGTGCAAATCAATCTCTCAAATCTCTCTGTTTTAACACATACATAAATACAACCACTTGGCAACATGAAATCAAAATACACATTCCTGAAATGTACAGAAAATGAAGAAAAGCTTTAACTAGAATCCCCCAGAACAGAAAATTAGTTAGGCCACTCTTCACTCATGAAGGCTCCCTGGAGTGGCTTTTCATACCTATCTTCTTAAAGGTGCCATTGCAAATGTAACCCCCTGAAACAGGCCCAACTTATCTTCCAGTACACCTAAATGTATAAGGCAACCTTTTATTGGAGACAAAATGACTTGAGAGCTTCCTTTTACAAACGCTTCCATGTTCAATCACACAAATATTGCATTTCAGGAGGAAGGAACTTGCCTACAAAACACTTAGTTAAAACTAGGCTTTGTCGTAATGCTACAAAGGAGAAATTCATGCTCTCAGTGCTGCTGTAATGCTTCAGCTCTGTTGGCAAAAAGCACATAAATGCATTGAAAACTCTTTGAAAAAGACATCACACAAAACCTACATCTGACTGCCCACTAGTAAACAACACTACTGTGGCCAAAATAATTTCAGTTTGGCCAATATCAGATTAGATGCTGAGTTAGATAGGGCAGGACAACTTCAGTCTGCTATCTAGCACTAAGAAAACAAAAAGGCAATGGATCACAACATGCAGCAAAAGAGCAGAAAAGCATAGAGTGGAATTTGACTCATAACATACCTCGTGGGAAGGGTCCAATGTTCTGCACACTTCCACTTCTCATGAGGGAAATCCAAGTGCAAGCAGATTTTAATCATACACTGTGACTGGTAAACGGTTAGCACAGCTGCTGTGACCACTTGTCACCATCCCATATAACACAGTACAGTCATACACAAGGAGACGAGGACTGATGTCACAAAGCAGAGATGAAGGGGTGCACATGCAGGGCTGGGTGAGGAGGCATGCAGTAAGTCTGCAGGAGCCCTGCCTAGCCACTGACAGCACTACCCTTCGTTAGCAGTCTCTTTATTTGCAGCTCCTCTACGTACAGCTCAGCCGTTACAGAACAAACACAGAACTTGACTCTGGCAAGCCCAGCACCAGCTCCTGCTCTCAGCAGATGGCTCAGCACAAGACCACAGCACACTGCTCATGGGACCCTATGCAGGAGAGCCAATGTGAGCGATAGCAGGGACGGCAGGAAGCTATGGAGAGCACTAGAGGACATACCTTCTTCTGAACAACGGAGGAAGTGGAATTAATTGTGCTCTCGTCACTATGCATCATGACCAGTTCAGGGCTGCTCTCATCCAGGACCTCCTGCATGCTGCTCACACTGCTGCTCTGACTGCCCGTGCTCACAGACATGCTTGGGATGGAATGGTTGCTGCCCAGACTGTCCATCTTCCTACTCAGGTTTGATCCATGCTCACTGTCCTACAAAACAAGGGGCATCGGTTACAAAGACTGCAGATGATCACCTGCCCAACAGGTGACTGCAGCGCCCAAGGTTGGTTTTAAAGGCAACTCTGCTGAGTTAAAGACTTTTTGCACAGTATTTTGGCAGCTCCCCTTCTCAGAACTGCATGGGTTATGAAATAATGCACAAAGGGCAGTCAGCTTTTGCTTCTTCCCTTGCAATCCTCACACATCAGGAGCCAGGCCAGCTTTTTCCACATCTCAGCAGGTCTGGGCAGGGCTCTGCTTTGAATGGGACACACCCTGGAACAGTGGATTGGTGGTGAAAGGAGTCCTGCAGCTGAGGAAGGAACAAACTTTTAAGTTTGTATTGAAACAACATTCTGAGTTTGGGTATGCTACATCACATCTGGTGAGTCAGAAGAGATGTAGGATGATGAATCCACCTGTTATGATGAGGTAACTAGCTCAAGGTGCTTCATAGGTTGGTGGTTTTAACCTCTGTGTCCCTAACAGTCAGCAATTCTATTCTTTCCAGCTAATAAAGCCTCCTATCCTGCGTTCTCAGCCAAGATAAATTCTTATGTAATCTCCATTCACCTTTAAACACCTGACTCGGAAGAATCTGCATTATTATAGTGATTAAAGCTATTGTAATCTGCTTAAGCATACTTAAATAATTATTCCTCACACAGGACATGTTTTTCCTTCTACACTGGAACATCAGAAGGTAGCATCTTCTTCTCTCGGTTTCGTATGAGCTCAGTAATCCCAGAGCATGAGCTTAATCTGGACTGACTCAGACAATTATAGAGTCTGTTGTAACAAACTAACGAGACTGAAGATGCTTGCAAGGAGCTCACAGTGAGGTCTGGGAGCTCTGCAGAGCCTCCAGCTCCTGCTCTCAGACAGCTCTGATTCACCCACACAAGTGGCTGCACTGCACCCTGCTGCCTCTCGCCTCCAAAGTGAGCTTGGGGAGAATCGCACTTCAAATCAATTGACAGCGAACTCATTTTGTTGGAAACTGCAAGAAAGAAGTTTGGCAGATTTGTATTTGATTGTGTGATTATTTTTAAGCAATCAGCAGTTCATTCAGAGCCTGTATAAAAGCAGCAGCCAAAATACACGGGAAATCGAAAACATTTCCAGGATGTTCACACCAAGTTGCCACAGAAATAACATCTAACATGGGAATGTGTCTCACTAATAAACACATATAGTACTAGTACTAAGAAATAATACTAAACACTAACAAACACAGAAGGGCAGAGACGAGATTGCATACGCAACCTCAGCACTGACTTCCTGACTTGAATACTTCCCAGGTAATCTCAACTTCCTTGCAAAAGGTCTGAGGAAAGCATTAGTATTATTGGGAGTGTTACAAAGGGGATTTGCAATATGCCTTGCACTGAGAAACTCTAGGGCAGAAAGAGGAAGCAACTTGTGGCATTCTCAGCTTCTGTTAACCAGTTTAGAAACTGAAGCAAGTGCTGTGTTTTACTTCAGTCATTGCTCTTGCTGTGCGTGCAACATGACCTCCTTTGGTGTATGCAAGCTCAGTGGTAAAACCAGTGCAGAGCATGCTGTGCACATGCAGATGTGAGCTTCATCAGAAGTGTTAGGTCCTGGAGACACACTTTTCTATCCTTAGGAACGAGAACAGGAAGAACAGAGGAAGATGCATCTCAATCAGTGCTAGCACACCTCAGCTGTGGAGCTTGGATCTGCTGCTGCCCCTTCCCCAGAGTGAAGGACAATGTAAGCATCAGTCTCTTCTTCCTCTATACTCTTCTACTTGACACCCAGGCTTGCCCACTGCTTAAACCAAAGCATCAGACTAGTTTTAAAAGAGTATTTGACATATGCAAGCCTCAAAGCCAAGTCCCCAAATATATGTTAGACTTTGGCATCTCACTGCACGTGATCTTGCTACAATGCAAGAAAAAGGAATATATAACAATTTCCTTATGATTTTTCTGCTTGAGAACCAGGCACGGATTTATTTAGCCAAGTGCCTACACCAAATGACATTAATTTCCACCTAATCTCATCAATTGAAAAATGACTGGTTTCCCTCTCTAAGCCACAGTTACTGTCAATTATCACACACTGATGAAGTGGGTGGTTTATTACAAGATTTCAACTGCAGCTGAATTTTATCTCTAATCTTTCTTTAATACTAAAGAATTAAAAAAAAATAAGTCTCACTAATTTGGCGATTTGCTTTTCAGCTCATGATAAATTTACTGTAAAGTAATGAGCCCACGGTAATTGAAAATAAAAATTAACATTAATCAGGCAGTCTTGATTTTGCTGTGAGAATGAAAAGCTCAGACCATCACTAGGCTCTCCGTTGCACAGCCTGTGGGTTATTTTTTCATCACAGAGGATCTCCCTCCAAATGAGTTTCTTTCCCAAAGTTTTCAGAAGAAAGGCAACTGTCTAAAAAAGCCAAAGTTGTTTTGCCAGTAAGTGCACATCTAAGGCAGAGCAATGGCTGGCAATGCTCATCGTCCTATCCTAGCCCTGCTGATTCAGTTGGTATTCAGTTGGTATTCCAACTAGATGGATCACATCCATGCTGTGGATGCTCTCGTTCTGCCCCTTGAAGACAGGAACACATCTCACTTGCCCTGAAATCTATGAGAACAGTGCAAACAGGGTAATGAAACCAAAGTACCTCCTCCTCCTCTTGAGACTCAGTCAGAGGGCCGTTCCGCGTCTCTTGGAAAAGGATTTTCTTCATTTTCCTGTACTGAAGGTTATCCAGTTCTCGTACTGCATCTTTTGTCCTTTGGATGAGGTCTATGAGGACTCTTGGTGGTCGATCTCGGCGAACGAAATCGTGCTGAATTCAAGAAAACAAAACATCTGATCTCAGACGTGACACCGGGCTGTTCCACCTACAGAGACTGCTTTGGGTCGCCTGAAACAGCAGCTCAGGAATTAGTGATACCTGTCACAAAAGGCTCTAAACACACTCAGCACGGATTGCACTACTGCACACAACCCAGGGGATCGCTCTACCCTCCACGAGGTTCAAAGTGTAGGCTGCAAAATGCTTTGTTCCAAAGTCGGAGGAACTGCTTTCAGAACATGATCAAGTACAGAGAAATGAGGCAAAAATCACTTTGCTACTGGGAACTCACGTGCACAAATGCATCAATGGCAGGAAATGCAGGGTGGTGGATGGGGAGGCCTGAGACCCTTCGGACTCACTTTTGGAACCAGGGTCAGATTTCCTGGGCTCTCAGCTAACAGAGCTCCTTCTCTCCTTCTTGACCCCCTTCACTTCAATGTGAACACAGTGCCACTTCAAACCTTGCAAAGGCACAGGTCTTCAGAATGAACAAAACGAATACAGGACAAAGAGGAAGCAATCCTGATTACACAAGATTACCTGCCAAGAGTTACCCTGAAGCTGACCTATTCCAATTCAAATCAAACCAGGAAGATGAGTGCAAGGCTTATTTATTGTCAAAGCTTTTTTTGCCAACTCCTGCAAAGGATGCACAAGAAGCACAGGTTTTAAGTGCAGACTTAATAAATTGTTTAATGGATTTTAAGTACGTGATTAAAGGCTCATCTCTGACTTATCAGCCATGTTCTCCTGCACTGTACAGCTGGCAGTGGGGTATGAAAGCCTTTCTGATCCAACCTCTGAGTAAGGCAGACAGCCAACAATCTACACGGGATCACCACCACTGGTTGTGCTGCTTAATGCATGCCACAGGAGACAGCTCTGAAGTACTCACATCACTTGTAGAAATATGAACAAGGGGGGAATAGGAGAGAAGTTTTCTGCCCTGCACAGCACGTGCCACAATGGATTTTTGTTAGTGAGCTCAGCAGCCGGCTCCCACCCACCAAGCAGCACCCAGCAGTGTCACACCTGGCTGCCCAGCCCCAGCTCCTAAGCCACAGTTGGCCAACCAGGAGGTGCATCCCTGCCTCAGCCGCTGCCATCCCTCAGACTCCAGGACCAGTACACCCAACTGGAGCTCAGCAACGGGCATGCAAAACTCGGCCCTCCTTAAGGCAAAAGTCTTGAACACAAAGAAGTCGAAAGGGTGTGAAGATCTTCTTTTAATGATTTGTACATAAGCAAAGAAAGAAACATGCCACAGGCTTGTGTCTTGTTTTTAATTGAATTCAAACTGGAGGCATCTGAGTTTTGTTAATGGAGAATGCCAGTCCCTTCAGTACCAACTCCTTATAACTAAAAATTTCATTTCACTATTTCAAACTGAAGAAAACGATTCATTTCTGCTCCTCCGTGCAGATCCACACCACTCATTTCTCTGTAAGAACTGACAATCTGCAGCTTATTTATGATTAGAAAAAAGTAGCCATTTGTATCTCACTGCGTTAGAAAGCAGTAATGCACACGGGACAACAGTCCCAAACTCAAGTTCTTCCTATCTATCCGCTGTGTACTTGTTCTTTAACACTGCAAATACCGAATGGGAAGCCATGTTCTTCACAGCTACACAAACATTAAGAATGGGGCCTCGTAGAAACTCTATGGCAGATGCAGAGGAACAAAATCAAACCAGCCAGTAGACCTGCATAAGGAGGACACGACCCTAAGTGCTCAGCTGTATGAAAGAGCTGTCTAAATTAGACGTACGAGATGCAGGTGCTGCTCTGCGAGGCGCTGTACAGCTTGGGAAGAAATGATGGCTGAAAGAATGTCATTTGGTCACTTCCTTCAAACTGCAAGGAGAAAACCCAACAGACTGCAGAAGAGGAAGAGGTTAATGCAAAGGTGAGCAGCAAGTTGGCTGTAGGAGTAACCACCAGAACCATGGTGGGAACGCCGTGCATGCTGAGCAAAGTAACACGAGTGTTAAAAACAGGTTAGATCATTGCTTCTAATTTTGAAAGGGAAAATATTGGCCAGATGGGTTTTATTCTCTCTTTTCTCGCCCAGGGCGGTAAAACAGAATGCATTCTTGAGCACCTCTTACCGTTCAGATCCCTTTAGGAAAACGTGGCTGCAAAGATTTTGCTCTATTCCTGTTTACTGTATGCCAGCAGAAAACCCTCCCCCAAAAAGAAGCAGTTGAATGTATAATCTGACAGGCTTTAGGGAGGAGATGCTTCCAGCGGGAGGGAACATCTGGGGGACTGCTCTGAAAGTGTAAAATCCAAGAAAAACGATGGAATATACATAATTGAAGAATGCCACCTCAGCTCCAATTGTTTGCACAGACTCCAACGTACGGCACTCGTGAAATCATATCCTTCAATGAACTTGTGCTATTCCTAGAGAGCAGAAAGACTGCCAATCCACATGAATGAATCACTCTGAAACCCACAGCATAAACCTATTAGCTGGTCAAGGGATTGTCGGGGTGCTGCAAGCAGAACCAGAGAACAAAACGCTGGGTAAGTGGCACGGCACAAACAGATGACAGGGAAACACACTGGGTGCTGAAGAGAACGAAAACAAGCTCGTCTGTCAGCCTGTACCTGGAAAGTGAAGGCGTGAGGGTTAAATATTCTATATGGTCCAGGCTTAAAGCAAAGACTGAAGCGAGTGCAAAGCCAGCTATTCAGCAACGACTGCATGATTTCCATTTCTCACTTTGAGAACCAAAAGATTCAGAAATATCCATGAGAATGCATTTTACTGAGCCGAAAAAGCAACAAGAGAAGCCATAAAACAAAGGCTGAATGGTAGCCTTAGAACAAAAATCAGCATGAAAAGGCTGTCAGGTAGACACAGAGCAGCAATCTAACCTACTGTGGAAATTAAGCAAAACACCCTAAGGAGCTAACAATTCCTCTGCTCAAATATTTAAGGAAAAACTGAGTCCTGTTTACCTGGTGTGGAACAGCAGCATGCCATGCAGTTCTCACCAGCAGCTACGCACGGCAACCAGAGGAATAGCAGGGCCACTCATCAATGTTAAAGAAAGGAAACACTTAAAAGAAAAAGCAGCAGCTTGATGGAGAAGGGGCTGGACAGGACTGCACACATCCCTACCACTGAAAGGAAGGTTGCTCTTAAATATTCCAAAGGCTTTGCCTATGGAATAATAAATGGTCTGGGGAGAAATGAAAGCCACTGGCTTCAGAAACAGTGATGGGTGCGTGGTTCCCTGCCAGGACCCTGGCAAGTTGAGGACACATCAATCCCAGCACAGGTCCTGCTCCCTATGCTCACAGCAATGACAAGCCTGCACAAGGCACTTCCCAAAACAAAAGTTCTAACTGTTTGGGTTCAGTATGGAAGGGATGTAAGTGACTTTTGGTTGTTTACAAGAGGAGGGAAGTCAACTTAGGCCTAACCTGTGAGTGCTGTTTTCACCCTAACTTTTAACACTGCACAGAGAAGTTGAAAAGTGCAACGGTTGGAAATCCACAACAGAAAAAGATGCAGAATGTGTTTGTTAAGTAATAATATGAGAGATGGACAGGTGGCACCAACCATAAATGTGCTGAGATCGCTGAACAAGGCAGCGGCCAACGCAGCCCAAGGCACCCTGGTGCAGCATAGCACAGCCTGGCCAACCTCTCCTATGCAACCACACCTGGGGCAGCATGCCATCAGACACATTAGTGCCAGAAATGCCTGCCCAAAACAAAACCAACCCCCAGATAAGATCAGAAAAGCCCAAAGGAATGATTTACATGATCAGAACAAAGAGCTGAGCTGCCACTGGGCAGGATAGCTGCAAATAGATTGGAAAGGTATGGACAGATAAAGAACCAATCACGCTGAAATTGCCATTACATGAGGAGAAAAGGTTGAGATAATCTTCCTGCATCACACTGGCAAAGGACAAGACGTGCCACTTCAGGGCACCCCATGCATCAGTCGTGCTTTGGTCACCCCATCTCTTTAACACTCACATTTCTTTAAATAAGCAGCCACCATCTGCAAACTTTATTAAGGTCCTAATCCTCTGATCTCATGGAATATAATTCTCAAAGTATTTCCAAGATTTGCCCACGCAGCTCACAGAGGATGGTGAAGTCTGGGCTTTGAGTGGCAATTAAAATGGCTTTTCAGGTTTTCTTCTTGATTCCACAGAGTGCCTTAAACCTCACTGAGATTGCACCCAGAAAAATAACGCTTCTCTTAGTAAGAGTTTGATGGGAGATTTTAGGAAGGTGAATGCATAGAAAAGGCAAAGAATTCCCAACCTTTAGGGACAGGCAGAAACTCAGCCTCGTGCCACCACCAAGCACAGGGCTTCTGCAAATCTTTCACTTCACAGCAAGTGAACACATCAGGTCCAACCAATGTGTAAATGCAGTCTTATTCCAGCAGGTATACAGAGAATTCCAGATTCAACCCATGGCAAGCAGGCCAGTAAGCACATGTATCCTTCAGCATTTCAAAGATAGTTTAAATGAAACCCAAAACACTTCCAATACAGACAAGAGCAAAAGCGACAGTGTTTTGGAAAGGGTAAATATCACCATCACTATGCACCGTCATTAGAATTGGCTTGGGGTTAAACAAACCATTTTTTTCCCCCCAAATTTCTGAAAGAGAGTTGAAAATTTACCCGTAGTAGATCTGCTGATGATGGCCTTTCCTGAGGTATTTTCTGTAAGCAGTAATCAACAAATCCCCTAAAGGAGTCTGACCTGTAAATTAAAACAAAAGTTCAACATGGAAAACAAGCTTAAGATCTGAAACAGACACAGCCTGACTGCTTTGTTCTCAAGCTCTAGGGCACAGATATTAACATTGCACCTCTCCAAAATCTAGTTGATCCCACCAGTTCTTTCAGCAATCAAATACTGTGGGGACAAACTGTGGACAAACCATTAACCCCAACCACAAGATGAAAACCTATAAGAGCTCTGTGTACCAGCCTGTGTTCTCAGCATTACTTCAACTGCTTAAATTCAGGTGACACTGAAATCAGCAGCATCTCTAGAAATGCACTCTTTAAGCTTGCTGATGGAACGACCCAACTTGTAGATGCTTCCCACCACTTGCAGCACTGACTCAGGAAAGCATCTTGCTGCATGCTCAGCTCAGCCAAACTTCAGGCTGGGAGCTTGTATGCCAGCCTGCAAGAGCAAAACTAACCTTCTAGGTGCCTAGTGAACCCAAAAGCAGCAGAAAAGGCACCTTGCCTGCTCCTTGTCCTCTAAGGCACAGAGAGCAAACAGGTGACATAAACAGTCTGCAATCAAGAGTACTGATGCTTGCACTGTATTCACAAGTTGTTTCTATTCTGCACTGCAAATTCGCACGGAAGGATCCAAGTGTTGGTGTGGAGATATGAGACCAATTTTGCTGAATCTTGAAAAATGGCCAAAAGAGAGATGGTGAGGTAAGGAAACTGATGCGGAGTGGTTCTGATAAAACGATCAGCAATGAAATAATTAGGCTACTTAAATGGCTAAGAGTAACGGGGAATTTCACACCTCCCCAGGAGCTATTGTTCCCAGCCATCTGCAGAGCCTGCCAAGCATCATTCATGGCTACATTCCACTCATGAGTAAACAGAGCAAGACATGGAATAACGCCTTCACTCTCAAACCATTAACAAAACACTGTTGTATTACAGCTTAGATTCTGGAACACAGGCCTGTAGCATGGGGAGCAGTTACTGGGCACAGAGCTCTGTGGACTTTCGAAATTGCTCACCGAAAAAAAAAGGTACCTAATTACCTCAGCAGCATCTCCCCTTCCTTCCTCCACATTTCTGCTGCACTACAATGCTAACAGTTCTCCTGTCAGAGCTTTTTTGCAGCTGGAAACGTTGCTAATGCTGAGCTAAGGCTGGCTTAGTGCATCCAAGAATATTTTAATTCCTGCTGCATCTACAGCCCCATAATTAACACCTCCACACGTTTAGATTGTAGCACAGCCAAAGTGACAGAAGGTCAAAACTGAGCCTGCCTACACAGGAGCATTATTCAGGAACACAGTCAAACCACTCCACTGCAACAAACGCTTTTCTTGTCAGACTTGAGCCACGCACAGCCAAAAAAAACCACCTGGTAATTGCTCTCTTACCATTCGTTTGACTGCAACGTAGGGGAATCGTTCTGGGCTATGTGATATAAGGCACTCATTGCATTCATGTTGAAAAGCGGAGGCTTCCTTTCAGCTAGAAAGAGAAGAGAAAAGTGTGATAAGGCAGTCTGGAGAGAAAAGGAGAAAGATATGGAAGTATGAGCAGAGTATTGCTGCTAAATCAATAGCTCATTACTGCTGTCATCACATCTAGGCCAATTATTTTAATCTTCTAGGTTAGCCCAGGACAACCACTCAAGGAAAGCTGTTACTCACTTGTAGATGGGATAATGAAATCCAAAGAAGGATGCAAATCTCAAGGAAGAGCTTCCAGTACATTTTACGTTAACTGCAACATTCCACACCTGATCTGCTAGGGTAAAATCAGCAGGAGCTGCCCAAAACAGGGCTCAGTTGTACAGCACACCACCTATGCTTCAGGAAAAGAGCGGCTGCCCCTTTCCTTTGTCATTGGCTGCCCCCCATGGAAGCCAGACAATCTGCCACGTTCACTGCCAGATGTGCCCTTAGCTCCTCCTCACCCAACTTCTTCCCAGCCCAGCAGGACACAGCCCAACAGCTCCCAACAACACAGCAGACTTCGCCCCGAAATTGGGAAGAGCCCACCTGCCCTGCAGTGTGAGCTGTGCCACCCATCCAGCAATGCCAGCATTTTGACAGTTCATCCCAGGTCAGATGGGAGCAATCACTTGTCATGCAGCATGCACACAAAGCACTGCATTTGCTTGTCTTTGAGCACTACTTGTAGCCATAGAAGGAATTAAGACATCAGTATTCACAGAAGGCCAAGTGGTGCTCATCAAGAGATCTCTGCTCCTTCAGACCAACTCCACGCTCAGATATGGAATCATGCACAGCTCTCACTTTAACAGTTCTTGACTGAAAAGCTGCACACAAATTCTACTATTAAGACTGGATGCCTGCATAGCGAGCATGGGATCTATTCAGCCACTGAGATCTCCTCCTTGAGAAGCACATGCAAGGTCAATATCCAAACTTGAAGTGCACGGATCTGCTCTGCTATCTGCTATCCCATCTACCTTTCCTTCAGGCAGTACCCACGTGCATCTTCTGCCCCCTGCAGTGCAAACCCTTTTCTTCCCATGCACAGAACCTGTCCACATTGATTCATGTCACAAACTTGTAAGTGAGACTGAAGATTCATTTATTTTTTTTCCAGATTGGGGAAAGGAAGAGTTGAAAGCTAAATGCAGGCCTCATCTAACACAAACTTCTTAGGACACTAAGACCCTTGGCATAATAGTTGCTCCAGTCTTCCCAAAACCCAGTTAGTAAAAAACAAACAAACCAAAGCAGACTACAAGCCATAGTTCCCTCTTCTCTGGGAGCAAAAATAAAAATAGCAGCACTTTGTTCCACAGCAGAACAGCAGGGGACAGATGATATAAAGTAGGAAGAGACGTTTCTAAAACTTCAGCAGAAATACTGGAAGTTTGCTTCTGTCTCATTCCAACCCATGAAGTATTTTTTCACTTGTGTTCATGTTTGACCACACATTCCTTGTGAGGTGCACTAACCCTCCCTGTTCAAATGACTGGCTTATGGCCATTGTGCATCTTCCCACACCAACATTTAATCAGTCTATAAATTGAAGTATTTAGAATTCCTATATAAAAACTGCCTGAGGTGCAGCAATTTGAACACAGAATTTTACTTCCACTGTTCTTAGCAACATCTGGAGTCCACGAGTCTGGTATTACTCATGAACACAGCTGTTATTTTCAGTGTGAGGCTCTTCCTAATACACAGAGTGAGCAGGGAAATGAGTTGTGATCCGTGCTTGGCAAACACCTACAGTCCCTAAACTGGCCATGTCTTTGATGGTATGCTCAGAACACGCTTGTGCCAGATTGAAGCATCAATCTGAACAACACATGGGCACAGGAAGAGTTTAGTTCTACAAAGGTTCCATGGAACAAAATATTTGTCATTATATGGAGCTCAGCCTCCGTAAGTACAACATCCTGGTTGTCATCGACTGAAGCCTGGCTTAAGTACCCTTAGAATAAGCACTGGTTTGGAAACTGAAAGATAGTTTAGCAGAGCCTGGAAAGGGGCTCAATATTCACAAAGCAGCCCCATAAAATGTAGTCTCCATCTTCCTTGAATTTCCAAACAAGTCAAAACGCATTATCTGGTACCTTTGGTGCATGCTGCCCTACAGTGTCAACAATGCACTGTCCAGAACAAAACAAAATTTATCTAAAACAAAACTCAACAGCCCTCAAGTGATTATTAAATATTATTAAATATTAAATGCAGTGATGATTCATTTCTGTTGCAAAGTATTTACTCACCTAACTCAATACATGTGATCCCAAGAGACCAAACATCCACCTTTCCATCGTACTGTCCTTCATCCATAGCAAGGATCACCTCTGGTGCCATCCTACCAACCACAGTGCAAAACACACAGGTCAGAAGATACAAAAAGTGACTCCCAGCACACAGCTTAAAAATGAGATGGCTCCATCAGCTTCAGCTCCACAGCGAATCAGAACGTGAAGAGTCAGCAGGGAGCTCAGTAAAACCACACTGAAATGAAACAGTGCTTGCCTGCATGAGCCACTCTTCCAAAAGACAGTTTAAGAAAATAAGAGGTCAACCTGATCACCTCACTATTAGCACACGGGGAGCCAGCCTCAAAGGCCCTGTACCTGCAGGCAGACTGCAGGGGCTGGAGAAGTCCTAAAGCTAGGACTGCTAGGCAGGGGGGTTGGAACTACATGATCCTTGAGGTCCTTTCCAACCCGGGTGATTCTGTGATTCTGTGATTCTGTAAAGCCATCACTTGTACCCTCCCCAGAGATGGCAGGTTTTCCATTGGCACATCAGGAGAATTTTCCTGCAGGCAGAGGCAGCCTTGAGTGCAGCTATGGAAAGAATAGGGAAATCCAGAGGCCCAGAATAAAGAGGAAAGTAGAGGGGAAACAAGCAGCAGGCCCAGCCTGCAGGAATTCAGCCCTGCAGCTTTTGTTCTTCCAAGATGAAGCTTCTTGCCAAACAAACTTGTTCAGAGGTTGGGTGATACATGACCTCCCATCAGGGCATGGGGTGTCCACCACAGAATCAGTGCGGTGTAAAGCTATGCTGGTTCCCCATGTTAGTTAGCAATGTAAAGCGACTCAAGTGACTCTTAAGCAAGTCTCTTTAAACACAGAATCCACACAGCCATCTGACTTCCAGTCTGCAGGCATGGATGAACAGAACTCCCTTTTACTCTGTGTGGTTGCCTTCGTTCCATTACCTATGGCAAACATTAACTGTTTCTAAGCCAAAGGCATTACAACAGCCAGAAAATGCACTGGTGCCATTTCGAAGCTCTGCACAATCAGTCTCTACTCACAGGTACTGAGAAAGAACCATCTCCTGGACACAGGAATTGTAAACAGAAATACTGTTTGATTCACACAGTTTTTGTGCCAGACAGTATTCCCAGATTATGAAGTGCTGGAAACATGAGAGAAGACTTAGAGTGAAGTATCCCAGGCTTTACTCACCAGTAAGGTGTTCCTACGAAGGAATTGGCAGGGGAGACTATAGATGCAGACCCAAAATCAGCTAGCTTCACTTGTCCTGGTTCTGTTAGAAGAATATTTCCAGCTTTAATGTCCCTTAAAGAAAGTAAAAAAAAAAGAAAAAGTACACTTCTGGTTACAGCAGAGCAACTTTCAAATCCCACAGACACAGCGAAGGCCACCAGCTTGTTCTCAAACAGCCATTAAAAGCATCCCTGAAAATATCTAAAGTCTGGTCTTACAGAAAGCTAGACAGAGATCACATATCTGACTTGACTTGGAATGGAAACCTGACTGCACCCAAGAAGTGTGATATGGGATGCATGACGAGGAGATGGGCCATGGCTGCAAAGCTGAGGTTTGAAAAAGAAATCAAAGAGATTCGCCCTAATAAGCAGGAGTGAGAGATACCAGGAGTGCTGTTTTCATTGTTCAAATGCCCTCAGGTCCCTTACCTTCCTGCATGTCTCAGACAATTCATGCCTTTTGTACTGCAATACAAAAAGCACAAGATCTTTGCAATGCCTTTGGCACTGCGAATTTTTCAATCCAGCAGTAAGTGGGTTAATTACAAATTAACTGCCCATAAAATGCCAAGAAAGAAGATATGCAAATGGAGTTAACCTAAAACAGATGGCAACAGTTCTATGCAAATGTACAGAGGAATAACTTCAGTTTGTAATCCCTGGGATTTCTGGCCTGTTATACCTGAAATTCTTATTCTTGCAGCCATGAGCAATTAAAAAGGGAGAACAATCAGGACACTGTGAAGTTTCTTTCAAACTCTGATACAGAACAAGGTAAGCAAGATAAGCAAGTTGTACACTAGGTATGCCAGAGCAGCCTTTCCCTGGCAGCACTTCAGATCCTTGCTTTTGCAAAAACAGACCCTCAATATAAACGGAATACATGTAAGGATTCCTCAGCCAGGCTGCATGTACCACAGTCTGGAATGTCTCTTTGTTGTCCCAGCAGCTACTTAGGCAAATAAGGACAGCAAAGCTACCTTGTATTTGCTGTAGAGCAGGAGTGTATGCTGAATTATTCTACAACAGTTGAAGCACAGCAACTCATGCATCAAACACAAACTGAGTATCCCTGCAGGCCCAGAGGAACAGGCAGCTGAAAGAATAAGTTTTGCAACCATGCACACAGGCACTGGTGAGATGCCTTTGTCTGCAAAGGGCAACACACAGGACAGCAATGCTGTAGGACCACGAGCTACAGGTAGCACTGCCTTACAACGCTTCAGCAACACGGCTGGGCTCCGCTCCCAGGGCAGCTCTGCTTCAAAACCAACATGCCCACATTTTTGGCACGCGTGCTACTCAGTCGAGTCCTGACACACCTTCACGTTTTGGGTCTATGGATCCATCTCTTCTGTAGCAGAAGTATGAAGAATGTCTCGTATTTGCAGAAACGGACCTAAGCAGTACTTCAGAGGCAGGGCAGGGACTTGCCTTTTCCTGCATCTCCACCAGGTGTCCCTCCAGACCAGGTCACGTTTTTGCCTTTGTGAGGCAGGGAAACCAAGGCACCAGCTGCCAGCGTTGGTCCCAGCTCCCCCATCACCCCCTCCTGCCCCACTGCTCATACACACCGCAGCAGGCATTGCTCCAGGCACAGCCGCCTGCAGCTGGGCACATCAGCACAGCAATCCTCCCACTAGATTGCCATTTCCCAGCTTCATCACCTTCCACCTCCCCTGTTTTGGATACAGCACTAACAGAATCCTCTTGCTGGTCCTCTTTTCTGGGCGAGAACCAGAATGGCCCTTGGATGAAAGCCAGTCAAAAAGGGAGGATCTGCATGATACTGACTCTAACCTTCCTCACTGTTACTCTGCAACTGTGGAACAACTTTTTCCATGTTGAAAGAGAAATAACCCATCTCTCTCTTTTGCCATGTTAATGGACAGTTCAGACAAATGAGGTTCAGTATACACGTTAGGCCATTTTAAGAAGAACTAATGACTAGCACTAAAAAAATAATTCTCATAGTGCCCACACAGGCAGTCGTTTACTACAGAGAAGAATTTAATACATTTTGAGTGCAAGCAAAGACTTTCAGAACAGGCATTCTAACGCATGAGTGCATATATGCCCAGGGTTAATGAGGAATTGTTTTACTTTAATTTCATGAACTGGCATTCACATCTAGCTTAATATTTTCCCTCAGCCTGCTTTAATAACCACATGTATGTGTATGTGACAAATAATTACACTAAATTTCTCATTGCCTCAGTAATGTGAATTTTCTGCCTGAAGCTTGTCACAGACTACAGAGAGGCTTTTAACCCCATTAAATGGCCTCAAGCTGTTTCATCCTGCTGACTCCTCTCATCACTCTCATGCTTCCATGGCCATGCTTACATGACCTCCAAGGACCCTTTCAAAACAGCCCACTTAGAATTCTCTGGTTCCATGACCTTTAAGGACCCTTCCAACACAACCCATTTAGAATTCTCTGGTTCCATGACATTCAAGGACCCTTCCAACCCAAAC